>NW_011494753.1:12036316-12049372 GCF_000754665.1 Bison bison bison | reverse complement strand
ATACATGACCACTAGAAAAACCATAGCCTTGACTAGATGGACCCTTGTTGGCAAAGTAATGTCTCTGCTTTTGAATATGCTATCTAGGTTGGTCATAACTTTCCTTCCAAGGAGTAAGCATCTTTTAGTCCATAGAAGAGAAGAATTAGCCTTAGATTAAACATTGCTCTGCCTTTGTCTAACAAATCTTCAAAGTAAAATGCAAAAGGGTAAAATTATCTATAAGTACCTTAATTGCATCCCAGAACAAAACTCAAAACTTGAGAATATTGATTAGGAAACAAAAATATCCGGAAGTCTGAAGTAAAATATCAAAATACCTACCATCCATTTAACAATACCCAGGTATGCTAAATGACAAGAAAATACATCACTAGGAGATAAACCAGCCAATCAACACAGAGCAAAATTGATCCAAATATGGGAATTGGTAGAGCAATACATTAAAATAGCTATTATAATTGCATTCAGTGTGATCTAAATTCTAAATTGAGGTCTGGAAGTTGGAATAGAATACAAAAAGTAAGCATCTAAAGATGAACAGTACAACATCTGAAATAAAAAAACAAAATGCAATGCATATATTAACATTACACAAAAACAGATTGTTGAGCTCAAATCACAGCAATAGACATCATCTAAAATGAAACAGAGAGGATAAAGAAATACTTCTAAAACATAATAAGAGTGAGATATGTGATAACTTCAAAGTACAATTGAATTCTTCAAAGGATAGGAGGCTGATACAGACAGAATAACAAAGATAGTAGAATGAAAGAGAGCCAAAATCCTTCCAAATTAAAAGGAGACAAAAATGAAAATACGACATATCAAAACTGAAAAGGTCTCTTTTTTTGTTCTTTCAGGGGAATTCTCTTGCTATTTAGTTGTGTGTGGTCCCTCTGCTTCTTCATTTCATATTTCTCTGATTCTATGAGTTTAGAAGATACTGTTATCTACTGTGGTCTTGAAGGGCTGTTTTTATGTGAGAGCAACCCACTGTAGTATTCTTGCCTGGAAAATTCCATGGACAGAGGAGCCTGGCGGGCTACAGTCCATGGGGTTGCAAAGAGTTGGCCACGACTGAGTGACTGAGCACATCCCTGTATACCCTTCATGAGTCACATTTTTGGTGCAAGGTCCTATTTTAGTATGGATACCTGCAACGTCTCTCCTCAGTGTGTACTGGCCATTGTCCCCTTGACACGGGTTGTGAGTGGTTTTGTGGTGATCAGAGAGAAGCTGCGTCGGATGTTGAGCAGGGGCCTCCTCTTTGCTCTGTGGTTGTTATAGCTCTGTCTGGGGCAGGGTCAGTTGTTGGAGTAGAAGCCAAAAGATCCATTTCTGAGCTGCAGTGTAAAGTATACATGATGGGGGCACTTTTGCTGGGAGAGGAGCCACTGAATATTCCTCCACAGGAGCTGTCTCCTTGGAGGCATGCTCTGTGGTGTCACCTGCCACTCTTGCAAAGTAGACTGTTGTTGGCACTGCCCTCAGCCCTGCCTCGGCTTGGGAAGGCAGACAGTCAGCTCAGGTGTCCTTCAGCCACTGCATTTATAAAGCCACCAGTGCAGAATTGTTGGCCACAGGTCTGATGAAGTCCGACACTGGGACCACCATAATCATGAACCTCCTCATGCACAGCCCTGCAAAGCCTGCAGTTGCTCACGCTGGAGCAGTCCCAGCCACAAAAGCACCAACAATCTGCTCAGATGTAAACAAGGCTGCTACAGCAGGGCCTGCTTCCTCTTGGTGCACCGGTTTACAAAGGGGCTTTTATGATGGACCAGGGCTTGGCCTGGCACACCCATAGTTATGGCTTAGACCACACTTGGACCTACTCTAGTCCTCTCCCCAGGTCTGTCCACTGAAGCCCAAGTGTCAGCAGCCAGCCCTCATTTAGAACAGAAGGAGAGAGAAAGAATTTCTCAGATAATCAAAAACTAAATGAATATAGCAATACTAACTCTATCCTAAAAGAAATATTGAAAGTTCTTCTCTAAATAGAAAAGAAGTAAGAATCTAAGGACAGAGAAAAATCACAATCAGAAAGCAAATCATTCAAGCCAGTACACAGATAATAAAACAATAAATTTTTTTTTGTGAAAGCATTGATAACCGCAACAAACAACAAAAGGATAAATACGAAGGTGTAAAAGAGGATTTAAGATCATAAAATGGAGGAAAGAGGAGGAAGAAAATGTAGATATGGGGTGGTGTGGAATATGTTTGAGACTGTTGAGCGCCGAAGAATTGATGCTTTTGAACTGTGGTATTGGAGAAGACTCTTGAGAGTCCCTTGGACTGCAAGGAGATCCAACCAGTCCATTCTAAAGGAGATCAGTTCTAGGTATTCATTGGAAGGACTGATGCTAAAGCTGAAACTCCAATACTTTGGCCAGCTCACGCGAAGAGTTGACTCATTGGAAAAGACCCTGATCCTGGGAGGGATTGGGGACAGGAGGAGAAGGGGATGACAGAGGATGAGATGGCTGGATGGCATCACCAACTCGATGGACGTGAGTTTGAGTGAACTCCAGGAGTTGGTGATGGACAGGGAGGCCTGGCATGCTGCAATTCATGGGGTCACAAAGAGTAGGACATGACTGAGCGACTGAACTGAACTGATTGATGTGACTACCAGTCTAAAACAAGTGGGATTTCCAGGAGGTGCAGTGGTAAAGAACTTGCCTGCCAATGCAGGAGATGCATGAGATATGGGTTCCATCTCTGGGTTGGGAAGATCCCCTGGAGAAGGAAATGGCAACCTACTCCAGTATTCTTGCCTGGAGAATCCCATGGACAGAGGAGCCTGGCAGGTTACAGTCTGTGGGGCCACAAAGAGTCTGACACGATTAAGCATGCGTGTACTGAACTACACTAAAGCAAGGAGATACAGTAATGGGTTAAAATACTTGACAAACACAAATCAAAAACATTCAATAGATTCACAAAAACCAAAAAGAACAGAACATAAGCACACATACAAAAGAAATTCATCAAACCAAAAAGGAAAGGCAAAAATTAAAAAAAAAAAAGGAACAAAGAAGAAGCAAATAATTACTTGGAAAACAAGGTTTAAAAAGGCAATAAATACATATCTATCAATAATTACCTTAAATGTCAGTGGACTAAATGCTCCAATGGAAAGATATAGAGTGGCTGACTGGATAAGAAAACAAGATCTTATAATATGCTGCCTACAAATGATGCCTTTAGGGAGAAGGGCACATGTAAATTGAAAAAAAAGGGATGGAAAAAGATATTTCTTGCAAACGGAAATGACAATAAATTGGAGGTAGCATTACTCATAGCAGACAAAATAGACTTTAAGACAAAGGTCATAAAGATAAATAAAGAAAGACACTACATGAGGAGAAAAAAAAAATCTGGATCCACACTGAGTTTGTAGACTGAAGAGTTAATATTATACCAAAATGCCTTCATGTTTTAAGAAATCAATAGTCTATTACAGTGTATATATGAAGGCTCATTGAACTATTCTCTCTGCATTTGTGTGACTGAAAATTTTCATAATAAAAAATAAGAAAAACATTCTGCCAACAGAAAATGGACAGAGATGTTCCCTTGACTAATAATCCTGTAAATTCAATACTGCAGAAGCTTAGCATCTAGAAGAAATTTCAGTAAACTTTGTCACAATGTCAAGCAACAAACCAACATTTTTGTGTTACAATTTCTTTTCACTGCCTCTAATATATTATATATGTTAAATGTATTCCTTTCTTGCTTTAGTCTTATTGTGTTTGCTATTAGGAAATAGAATAAAAAGGAGAAAATAGCCAATTAAAAAAAATTAACCAAAAAATAAATAAATAAAAATAAAAAATTATATAACACTCTCTCTGACATAGATTTCGGAGAAGGCAATGGCACCCCACTCCAGTACTCTTGCCTGGAAAATCCCATGGACAGAGGAGCCTGGTGGGCTGCGGTCCATGGGATTGCTAGGAGTTGGACAGACTGAGCGACTTCACTTGGTCTTTTTGCTTTCATGCATTGGAGAAGGAAATGGCAACCCACTCCAGTGTTCTTGCCTGGAGAGTCCCAGGGATGGCGGAGCCGGGTGGGCTGCTGTCTGTGGGGTTGCACAGAGTCGGACACGACTGAAGTGACTTAGCAGCAGCAGCATGACATAGATTTGACTGAGGGTACATTAGAATAGCTGTATTGCTTCCTATATTCCCACCAAATTATTTCCATTCATCCCGGTATAGTGTTGGAATTTTTTCCCAAAATAGAGAACACTGTATTTGCAATTAGGAAAAGGAAGTCCATGTGTTTGTATAATATTGATGCAAAATTCAAATGCATTTTGTACATTTTGTTACTTTGATCAATTAGTCCAGTAATATGAATAAAAATGAATTAAATTTATTTTAGAACTAAAATAAATAATAAAAGTGTATATATCTACTGCTGACCAAAATTTTTCTTCATTACTTTTATAACAATTATAAATCTATTGTTTATAATTCCTGTAGTGTTGATAAGTCTAGGATCTTTTGTTTCCATTTTAGCTTCTTGGTCTCACATGACTGTTTCTTTCTTATTATTAAATAAAATTGTTTTGGAGACAGTTGACTCTGTTTTGAAACAAAGAAGAATTTGGGAGCTAAGATAATGCTAATTTTTCATTCTATAGTTGAGTCCCAGATACGTGAATTAATTTTTTTGAGTAATAACATGAGAAAATATGCTAAAACTGTAAAGAATTGGTATCCCATCTTGACTTAAGACTTCCTGCAAATTTGATGAGCTTTTTTTATCAAAAGTCAAAAATTTTCAAAATAAGACAGATTCCAACAGTATTCATCTTTACTTTTTAGTGCCTTTATAGTATTGATATTGTAGTTATTATTTATATTTGAGAAGGAATATTGGATAAATGGAGAAGGAATATTGAATAAATGTTAGAACAGCTCTTGTTGCTATAACTCCAACATATGCATATAAAATGATATCATAGGTCAAGGGCTTGAATATTGGAGAAGGAAATGGCAACCCACTCCACTGTTCTTGCCTGGAGAATTCCAGGGACGGGGGAGCCTGGTGGGCTGCCATCTACGGGGTCGCACAGAGTCGGACACGACTGAAGCAACTTAGCAGCAGCAGCAGCAGCCCTTGAATATGAAGCAAGAGTCACAGTAACTAATTTAGAAAATGAATAATTATAATAATAACTTCTGTTGAAATGAATAAGAAATATCACTTATCATTCTATGTTGGTCATAGACTCACAGTAACAGGAACCACCTACAGGTAGTTTTTTAAAGCACAACATTTTATATACAATTTAAGGAGATGGAGAACTATACTAACTCAAAATTTTTCATAATAAAATGTTTTCCTAACTACATCTCATTCTGGTGACAACATATGACCAAGAAAATGTGCAAATATTTTGCACACTTATCAAATTTTATTAAAATTGCCTTTCTAAAGATAAGTTACTCTTAAGCCCTTGACCTATGATATCATTTTATATGCATATGTTGGAGTTATAGCAACAAGAGCGGTTCTAACATTTATTCAATGCTTACCATCTTCTAGGCTCAACACTTTATATATAATACATATATATATTAACTTATTTAATATTCTCTTCAGAATATTACCTTTATTTCAAAAATGGGGAAATAGATTGAAAGAGGTTAAATAATTTGCCTGACACAAGAAAGTTAATCACTGAACAAGGTGGGAAATGTCAGAAATTTTCCATAAAGGCACTGAATAAGCATACTTTGATTAAGTGAATAAATGAATAAAGCCAGCTAAATTAAAAATTGTATAGTGCCCTTCAATCTTCTGTAAGAGCTCAGCTGCAAGGTTTCTTGATATCATCAATAGAGCAATAACACAATAAATAGAAATTGAAAACAGAGAATGAACTACACGAACTCCTAGACTGGATATCTTACCTAGTATTCTGTAACAACTCCAATTTTACTTCTACACCAAAGTATATATCTTCACCAACTTGTTCAAGGAAAATGGTATTTTCTTTAATCCATCTCTAGTAGAAGTGAATAGTATGAAGGCACTTTAGAACCACAGTTTCCATCTCCAGCACATCATTTCAGTTGTCACTAAACACATGTTCTCTGAAAGAATTTTAAAAGTGACATTAAAAATGATCTTTAACTCAATGTCTTTATTGTACACTTATAAACCTGAGGCTTGAAAGGAATTGGTTATGAGCTTAATGTTATAATGAAGCCAAAACCATAACAACAAACTTCAATCTCAGGTAGGTGATCTTTGCACAATATCATAATAACTTCATAAATAAAATAACCTGAGAAAGTGAATGTTTAGAGGTCAAAAATTCTATACACTCTATACATGAAAGGATTCTTTCCCTTTGGTATCTGAGTAAGACAGGCAAAGTCTGCACCTATATAATCATCTTCTTTCTCCTTAATACAGATCTCATTCAGCTTGGAGCAAGGTAACTCAAATAACAATATCCTACATAAACTGAAAATTTACTCTGATCCAAGGGGGGTTTTCGGTTTCCCACATGGCTCAGTGGTAAAGAAACCTTCTGACAATACAGGAGATGCAGATTCAATACCTGGGTCAGGAAGCTCCTCTGGAGTAGGAAATGGCGATCACCTCCAATATTCTTGCCTGGAGAATCACATGGACAGAGGACCATGATGAACTACAGTCCATGGGGTCACAAAGAGCTGGACGTGACTAAGCACCCATCCACGCATGCAAGAGAGTGTTTTACATATATTCTCATTAAATGTGAAGATCCATAACATAATTGTTTTCCAACTAAAATATTCTCATTAACACTACTTAGAATTACAATGTTTTAAATAGTTAGGAAATTAGATATGTACTGTCTTACATTTTATACTAGTACACATACAGAATACCATATAACTACAAGGAAATTGCTGATTTTTAGAGAAAATCTCTGAGAAGTCTGAGTTTGAGTGAAGTTAAAAATGGTTATCAAATTTAGAATATTTTCACTGAAACTTAAGATGACATGTGAAAGTGAAGTGAAAGGGTAGTCACTAAGTCATGTCTGATTTTTTGTGACCCCATGGACTGTAGCCCACCAGGCTTCTCTGTTTATGAAATTCTCCAGGCAAGAACACCAGAGTGAGTTGCTACTCCCTTCTCCAGGGGATATTCCTGACCAGGGATGGAACCAGGGTCTCCCACATTGTAGGCAGATCTTTACTGTCTGAGCAACCACGGAAGCCCTAGTCACACAGATGACATTAAAAGTTCCCAGAAACTATGTCCTACCTCCAACTGGTGATATTTACATTGTGTTTTGTGTGGAGAAGGGAGCAGAAGAAATAACAGACATATGCATTTTATTATCCATAGCAGGATTTCAACTTCGTCCATCAAACTCCTGAATCTGAGTAACAAAGACTCTGAAGACATATTATGATACAGTATATTTAACTTACATTTGGTATATGATAAGCTTGACTTTATGTAAAGAATAATAATTTTACTTATACATAATGACTAACTGGGATAGTCAAATAACAACTTTCTAAAATAGCAACTGATTTACATATGTGGCTCAGATCATGAACTCTTTATTGCAAAATTCAGACTTAAATTGAAGAAAATAGGGAAAAACCACTAGGCCATTCAGGTATGACCTAAATCAAAACCTTTATGATTATACAGTGCAAGTGACAAATACATTCAGAGTACATGAAGAACTACAGACAGAGGTTTGTAACATTGTACAGGAGGTAGTGATCCAAACCATCCCCAAGGAGGAAAAAAAAGGCAAAATGGTTGTCTGAGGAGGCCTTACAAATAGCTGAGAAAAAAAAAAAAAGAAGTGAAAGGCAAAGGAGAAAAGATATACACATCTGAATGCAGAGTTCCAAAGAATAGCAGGGAGAGATAAGAAAGACTTTCTAAGTGAACAATGTAAAGAAATAGATGAAAACAACAGAACAGGAAATATTAGAGATCTCTACAAGGAAATTAGATATACTATGGGAACATTTCATGCAAAGATAGGCACGATAAAGGACAGAAACAGTATGGAATTAACAGAAGCAGAAGATATTATGGTGGGAAGATATATATGGTGGGAAGAATACACAGAAGATATATATGGTGGGAAGAATACACAGAAGAACTATTCAAAAAAAATCTTAATTACCTGGATAACCATGATGCTGTAAATACCCACCTAGAGCCAGGTATCCTGGAATGTGAAGTAAAATGGGCCTTTTAGAAGGAGCAAGCTTATAGGAAGCATCACTATGAGCAAAGCTAGTGGATGTGATGGAACTCCAGCTGAGCTGTTTCAAATCTTAAATACGATGCTGTTAAAGTGCTGCACTCAGTAATGCAGCAAATTTGGAAAACTCAGCAGTGGCCACAGTATTGGAAAAAGTCAGTTTCATTCCAATCCCAAAGAAGGGCAATGCCAAAGAACATTCAAACTACTGCACAATTGCACTCATTTCACATTCTAGCAAGGTCATGTTCAAAATCCTTCAAGACAGGCTTCAACAGTACGTGAACTGAGAACTTTCAGATGTTCAAGCTAGATCTAGAAAAGGCAAAGGAACTAGAAATCAAATTGCCAATATCTGTTGGATCATAGACAAAGCAAGAAGATTCCAGAAAAACATCTAGTTTTATTGACTATGCTGAAGTCTTTGTGTCGATCAAAAAAAAACTATGGAAAATTCTTAAAGAGATGGATATACTAGACCACCTTACCTGCCTCCTGAGAAATGTGTATTAAGGTCAAGAAGCGATAGTTAGAACCAAATATGGAACAATGGCCTGGTTCAAAATTGGAAAAGAGTGTGTCAAGTTTGTATATAATCACCATGTTTATTTAACTTATATGCAGAGTATACCATGTGATATGCTAGGCTGGATGAATCACAAGCTGGAATCAAGATTGCTGGGAGAAATATCAATAACCTCAGATATACAGATGACTCTACACTTATGGGAGAAAGCAAAGAGGAACTAAAGGGCCTCTTGATGAAGGTGAAAGAGGGCAGTGAAAAAGCTGGCTTAAACTCAACATTCAAAAAGCTAACATAGCATCCAGTACCATCACTGCATGACATACAGATGGGGAAACAATGAAAACAGTGAAAGACATTATTTTCTTGGGCTCGAAATCACTGATGACAGTGACTGTAGCCACAAAATTAAAAGACACTTGTTCCTGGGGAAAAAAGCTATGACAAACCTAGACAGCGTATTAAAAAGCATATTAAATTGCTTCACCAACAAAGGTTCATATAGTCAAAGCTATGGTTTTTCCAGTTGTTATGTATGGATATGAGTTGTTGCTGTTCAGTTGCTTAGCGGTGTCTGATTCCTTGTGATCCCATGGACTGCAGCACACCATGCTTCCCTATCTTTCACTATCTCTCAGAGTTTGCTCAAACTCACGTCCATTGAGTTGGTGATGCCATCCAATCATCTCATCCTCTGTCATCCCCTTCTCCTTCTGCCTTCAATCTTCCCCAAAATCAGTGTCTCTTCTAATGAGTCAGTTCTTTGCATCAGGTACCCAAAGTATTGGATCTTCAGCCTCAGCATCAGTCTTTCCAAAGAATATTCAGGATTGATTTCCTCTAGGATTGACTGGTTCTGTCTCCTTGCAGTCCAAGATACTCTTAAAAGTCTTCTCCAACACCACAATTCAAAAGGATCAATTCTTTGACACTCAGCCTTCTTTATGGTCCGACTGTCACATCCATACATGACTACTGGAAAAACTATAGTTTTAACTAGACAGACCTTTGTTGGCAAAGTAATGCCTCTGCTTTTTAATACGCTATCTAGGTTTGTCATAGATGTTTTTCCAAGGAGCAAGCATCTTTTAATTTCATGACTGCAGTCACCATCTGCAGTGATTTTGGAGCCCAAGAAAATAAAATCTGTCACTGTTTCCATTGTTTCCCCATCTATATGGCATAAAGGATGGGACCATATGCTATGATCTTTGGTTTTTGAGTCTTGAGCTGTGAGCCAGCTTTTTCACTTCAGTCTTTCACCTTCATCAAGAAGCTCTTTAGTTCTTATTTGTGTTCTGCCATAAGGGTGGTGTCATCTGCCTATCTGAGGTTATTGATATTTCTCCGGGCAATCTTGAATCCAGCTTATGCTTCATCTAATCTGGAATTTCACATGATATACCCTGCATATAAGTTAAATAAGCAGGTGACAATATATAGTCTTGAAATACTCCTTGTCCAATTTGGAGCCATTCCGTTGTTCCATGTCCAGTTCTAACTGTTGCTTCTTGATCTGCATACACATTTTGCAGGAGGCAGGTAAGATGATCTGGTATTCCCAACTCTTTAAGAGTATTCCATGGTTTATTGTGATCGACACAGTCAAAGGCTTCAGCATAGTCAATGAAATAGAAGTAGATGATTTTCTGGAATTCTCTTGCTTTTTTCTATGATCCAATGGATGTTGGATGTTTGATCTCTGGTTCCTCTGCCTTTTTGAAATCCAGATTGAACATCTGGAAGTTCTCAGTTCACTTACTGTTGAAGTCTGGCTTAGATAATTTTGATCATTACTTTGCTAACGTCTGAAATGAGTGCAATTGTGGGAGTATTTTGAACATTCTTTGGCATTGCATCTCTTTGTGATTGGAGTGAAAACTTACCTTTTCCAGTCCTGTGGCCACTGTGGAGTTTTCTAAATTTTCTGACATATTGAGTGCTGCACTTTAACATCATCTTTTAGGATTTGAAATAACTCAGCTGGAATTCTACCACCTTCACTAGCTTTGTTCCTAGTGATGCTTCCTAAGGCCCACTTGACTTCCCACTCCAGGATGTCTGGCTCTAGGTGAGTGATCACATCATCATGATTATCTAGGTCATTAGTTTTTTTTTGAATAGTTCTTCTGTGTATTATTGCCACCTCTTTTTAATACCTTCTGCTTCTGTTAGGTCTATACCATTTCTGTCCTTTATTGTGCCCATCTGAATGAATTGTTCCCTTGGTATCTAATTTTCTTGAAGAGAGTTGGACCATAAGGAAGTCTTAGCAACAAAGAATTGATGCTTTTGAACTATGGTGTTGGGGAAGACTCTTGAGGGTCCCTTGGACTGCAAGGAGATCAAACAAGTTAATCCTAAAGGAAATCAACCCTGAATATTCATTGGAAGGACTGATGCTGAAGCTGATGCTCCAACACTTTGGCTACTTTGTGAGAAGAGCTGAATTATTGAAAAAGACTCTGATGCTGGGAAAGATTGAAGGCAGGAGGAGAAGGAGATGACTGAGGACTAGATGGTTGGATGGCATCACCAACTCAATGACATGAGTTTGAGCAAGCTCTGGGAGATAGTGAAGGACAGGGAAGCCTGGTATGCTGTAGTCCATGGGGTCACAAAGAGTCAGACATGATTGAGCAATTGCACAACAACAATGATTCAGATATATGAATGTGTGTGTGTGTGTGTGTGTGTGTACTCAGTTGCTCAGTCATATCCAACCATCTGCGACCACATGGTATGTAGTCCACCAGGCTCCTCTGTCCTTAGAATTTTCTAAGTAAGAATACTGGAGCGACTTGCCATTTCCTACTCCAGTGGATCTTCCCAACCCAGGGACCCATCTCATTTCTCTTCTGTATCCTGCATTGGCAGGCATATTCTTTACCACTGTGCCACATGGGAAGCCAGATGTATGAGTACTGATAAAAAATATAAAATTTTAATATACAATTTAAGAGTAAATAGGTATTGTAACAAGTATGATAGCAATCAGAGAAAATAAGGAATTTTACCAATTAATTTCTATATTGTTCATTTATTCCTACTCTACGAACTTCATGGAATTATATTCTAAATAATTTTTATAACACAGAATTAGCAAAAGTGTCTAGCTATAGGACATTTTATTCTGAAATTTTAAAAGTAGCAACACTACAATCAATACATGTGTTTACATTCTATTGCACTTGCTTTCCTGATCAAAGAAGCATAATGAGAGATTCAATTTTTCAAAATCACACTATCTCCTTGAAGAGTTACACTAACAATACAAAATAACTAAAATTTGTACTTTAGAGTTCTAGTGCAAAAGGGATTCAGAGGAGGAGAGATGAAGAGAGCTAGAACAGGAAGTCTTGCCTTCTCAAAGAACGAAGCCTTGAAAATGCTTCGGATACTGAGATGACTTGGCCAGAATGAGAGAATGGGCTTCAGCCCTCGGTCCAGATACAACTGCAGTTTTCAGAGGTACTGACAGAGGCAACCTCACTACAGAGCAATATTTTATATTTATTAAATATTTTAAATATTGCTCTGTAGTGAGGAGCAAAAGTTCTATAATATTTAGATTTATTTAGATTTAATTTTGTAAAACTAAAACAAAACCAGAAGTCATTTATTAAATGTATAAAATAGTGTGTGGTAAAGCACAAAAATATGATGAGGCAAGAGGTAAACTAGAATAAAGCCTATTGAAATGCACAAGTTCATGATTGCTAACATGAAATAAAAATGATAAATATTTATGGAGATTGCCTCTTATTTTACAAAACCTCTCCACAGGAGAAGAGAAACATGAATTTAATTATGGAAAACAATCACTGAAAATAGTATGAGAAAACTGCTGCATTGTCTGGAGGGGTAGGAAAAAGTTTTACTAAACTATTGCTAAGCCAAAGAAAAATGAATATAGAATATTCTTCACGAGAACTTGCACATCCTTGAGATAGTACCAGGAGGAAGCTCTTCATTCTTACTCTCATTTCCAGGAGAGAACAAAAAGCAAGAAGTCAAGTTAGACACTCCCCACATGATTATTTTTGATCTATGAGTTAAACAGGGAAACTAAATAAATATATTATTGTAAAGAAAACTAACCTGCTTATTTAAAAGGGAATCTTAAAGGTTATATTTATTTTCCTACCATGTTAGAAACGAGAGTGGACAAGCTTACATTTTAATACCCCTCCACACTGTTATTTTTAGACAGGGAAATGTGAGAATATATATATATATATATATATATATATATTTAGAAAATAAA
>NW_011494753.1:12007507-12036216 GCF_000754665.1 Bison bison bison | reverse complement strand
ATTTAATTGAGGGGCAGTTAATAATTATATAGAAATGTCTTTCTAATAACAACCTTGAGATTTTGATATTATAAATTGAAACTAATTTTGACTAATAAAGTCTCCCTCAAAATAATTAAACTAATTTTGTTACTTATGAATTTAAAGTTTTAAGGAACTCAGAATTCAGAGGTTGGAGAGATGAATAGAAAAGGGAAAGAGAAGGTGAGAGAGAGGGGAAGAGAGAGAGAAACAGGTAGGGCGAGGTGGAGGTGAAGGGAAATTGTAAAACACCTACTTACAAGTCAGTATTCAGAAATTTTTCACTTCTCATGGAATAGAATAAATGCTACAGGGCCACAGTTCTGTTTCCAGTTCAGTTCAGTTCAGTCGCTCAGTCGTGTCCGACTCTTTGCAACCCCATGAATTGCAGCACACCAGGCCTCCCTGTCCATCACCAACTCCCGGAGTTCACTCAGACTCACGTCCATTGAGTCAGTGATGCCATCCAGCCATCTCATCCTCTGTCATCCCCTTCTCCTCCTGCCCCCTTAAAGACATATCAAATACTCTACTTCTCAAATGTGAGTGACAGTAGATAAGCAACAATTTTTGTTCTTCACCTCCACCTCTCCCTCCCTGTTTCTCTCTCTCTGTCCCTCGACCTCTCCCCTTCTCTTTCTCTTTTCTATCTAACCCCCCAACCTCTTAAATTCGGAGTTCCTTAAAACTTTAACTACATAAATAATAAAATTAGCTTAGTTGTGCTCAGCACTGAAAATAGTCACATGAAATATCAGTTAGTTCTGTGACAGCCAGTCACACCATGATAAAACAGACTAGAAAACAGATTCATAGTAAAAATGAATGCTTTCCAGGACACACACCTTCCTGAGGAAGACTTCTGAAGTAAAGAATATATTGTGGTGTTCTCATTTGATTAAGAAGAAATATTTAACTACACACAAAATGTTCATTAAAATCAATGCAGAGTGTGCGTTCCATCAACCTTTGCAGAGCAAATTACCTTATAGTAGAGAGGGGTTGGGGAAAATGCGACAGTTACATGTAAGAGAATGAAACTAGAACACTTCCTAACACCATATACAAAATAAACTCAAAATGGATTAGAGACTTCAAATGAAGCCAAAAACTATAAAGCTCTTAGAGAAAAACATAGACAGTGCACTCTTTGACATAAATCACAGCAAGATCCTTTTTGACCCACCTCCTAGAGTAATGGAATAAAAACAAAAATAAACAGATAGGACCTAATTAAACGTAAAAGCTTTTGCACAGCAAAGGAAACAATAAACAAGATTAAAAGACAACCCTCAGATGGGAGAAAATAATTGCAAACATAACAACTGACAAAGAATTAATCTCCAAAATATATAAGAAACTCATACAGCTGAAAGCCAGCATTGCTTTTTCTTAACCAACATGTGATCAGTTGAAACTTCTACAGAAACTTTCAGGGGTATAAAGTACACTTGAACTATCCAGTGGGACAGACTTTTAACATATTTCTCGCTCCAATAGACAAAAAGTTTAGATTAGTGAAGGTACAGCTTTCTTAGATAAAATTCCTTCTGTACTTCGTCATGCGTTATTTATCATTCTGAATTTGAACTGTTCTCTAAAGTTATCCAAAGAAGATTAAGATAAACTAAAGTCATTCCATTTATGAATTAGCACAAGGTTAACCAATCTTATTATCATGTTTAGTCTGGTTGATTTCAGTAAACCAAAACTGTACTTAACCTACTACACTCTAGTATACATTGTTTTCTTCTACGATGTTTATGACCATCACCATCACTATCACCACTAGCATTATTTTCATTTCCAAGCAAAGAAATATTCCCCTGGATAAGATGACTTTATTCAAGACTGTTGCAATAGGAGAGAGAGATTAATGCTACAAGGGAGACAGACTATACTCAACGCCACTGACACAAGGCAGATGGTAGTTTAGTCAGTAAGTCGTGTCCAGCACTTTTACAACCACATGGACTACAGTTCACCAGGCTCTTCTGTCTATAGGATTTCACAAGCAAGAATACTGGAGTGGGTTGCCATTTCCTTCTAGGGGATCTTCCTGATGCAGGGATCAAACCTGGATCTCTTGCATTGCAGGTGGAATCTTTACCACTGAGTCACTAGGGAAGGCTCCCAAATCAGAATTATCTTAAAAAATCTAGGAAAAGAGAACCACTTGCCTAAATTGATGGTATATTTATATATTATAAATATATAAGTGCTTCTATCTACACTCTTTCACATGTTCAGCAGGCTTCTCATTGTATCATATAATAGAAATGAAAATATAGATATTCATTTATGAAACATCAAATATCTACAAATATGTATACAGTATTTGATTCATTTATAAAATACATATACTTTTCTCAAGTATGTAACAGGCAAGGGAAAAATCTGTGAAATCTTAGTTTAAATCTAGACTCATCTACCTACTTAAGAACCTAAGTATCGTAGACAAGTTCCTTCAGTCTCTCTGAAGTTCACTTTGTTCCTATATAAAACATCAACAATGTCACTGTACATCATGAGGCCATTTTTAAAAAGCAATTAAAATATAGTTAAGGAAAAACACCAATACAGTATACTAATGCATATATATGGAATTTAGAAAGATGGTAACAATAACCCTGTGTACGAGACAGCAAAAGAGACACTGATGTATAGAACAGTCTTATGGACTCTATGGGAGAGGGAGAGGGTGGGAAGATTTGGGAGAACGGCATTGAAACATGTAAAATATCATGTATGAAACGAGATGCCAGTCCAGGTTCGATGCACGATACTGGATGCTTGGGGCTAGAGCACTGGGAAACCCAGAGGGATGGTATGGGGAGGGAGGAGGGAGGAGGGTTCAGGATGGGGAACACATGTATACCGGTGGCGGATTCATTTTGATATTTGGCAAAACTAATACAATTATGTAAAGTTTAAAAATAAAATAAAATTAAAAAAATAAATAAAAAAAACTCTTATACAAAAAAATAAATAAATAAAATAAAATGAAATATAGTTAATGAAATAAGCTCAAGGATTACCTGGCACTTAGTGCTCAATAATTTTTTTACTTTGTTTTATATCTCAATTGTTAATGAGAATACTTCACAAATAGTACTTGAACATGTATGTCCTAAGCTACCATAAACAGGTGTTCTATTTCTAAACATTTATTTTACTGAATCACTTCTTTGAACCTCAGGTTCCAAAGAGACAGAAAGTCTGGATCTTGAGATAAAATTGCTGTAACTATACTTTTCATCATTTCACAATGCTAAATTAGTTTAATAATGCTCAATTATCAGAATCCTAAAACAATATTCATGGAGGAGAAGCTTAAAGAATGCCCACTAGAATGAAAAAAAAAAAAAAAAACCCAATCACAAAACAGATTACTGGCATTGTAAGTGACCATAGAAGGATACTAGAAATGACAGAAATGAAGATTAGAAATAGATATACTATTTTCAAAAATGAAAAATAGGCAGATACCACATCAGTACCTGCTGATAAATACTGTAGGAAACTTAATATAAAAGGAATACTTAGATGAAAAAAGAGGTAAGTCCTACTACTTGAGGTTCATGGAGAATAAATACTAACAGTATATCTTTACTGGTATGTCTTTTTATTATATAAGTTTCAGGTATCTGTAAACATAATTCAACATATGAATACACTGGAGAGTGATCATCACAAGTCTAATTACTATCCATCATCATACAATCAATATGTCAGCAAATTTGGAAAACTAAGCAGTGGCCACATGACTGGAAATGGTCAGTTTTCATTACAAGCCCAAAGAAGGGCAATGCTAAAGAATGTTCAAACTACTGTATAACTGTGCTCATTTCACATGCTAGCAAGCTCATGCTCAAAATCCTTCAAGCTAACCTTCAGCAGTGCATGACACAGAACTTCCAGATGTACAAGCTGGATTTAGAAAGGGCAGAAGAAACCAGAGATCAAATTGCTAGCATTCACTGGATCATAGAGAAATTAAGGAAATTCCAGAAAAAACGCCTACTTCTGCTTCATTGACTATGCTGAAGCCTTTGACAAACTTTGGAAAATTCTTCACGAGATGGGAATACCAGACCACCTTACCAGTCTCCTGAGAAACCTGTATGCAGATCAAGAAGTAACAGAACTAGATATGGAACAACAGACTGGTTCAAAATTGGGAAAGCAGTACATCAAGGCTGTGTATTGTCACCTTGCTTATTTAACTTATATGCAGGGTATACCATGTCAAATGCCAGGCTGGATGAATTACAAGCTGGAATCAAGATTGCCAGGAGAAATATCAACAATCTCAGATATGCATATGTTACCACTCTAATGGAAGAAGGCAAAGAGGAACTAAAGAGCATCTAGATAAGGGTGAAAGAGGAGAGTGAAAAATCTGGCTTAAAACTCAACATTCAAAAAACTAAGATCATGGCATCCAGTTCAATCCCAGTGGCAAAGGTGTGTTCAGTCGCTCAGTCATGTCAGATGCTTTGTGACCCCATGAACTATAGCCCACCAGTCACCTGTGTCCATGGGAGTTTTCAAACAAGAATACTTGAGTTGGTTGCCATTTCCTTCCCATGGCAATTAGAAGTGGAAGTAGTGATGGATTTTCTTTCTTGGACTCCAGAATCTCTGTGGATGGTGACTGAAGCCATGAAACTAAAAGACACTTGCTACTTGGAAGGGAAGCTATGACAAAACTAGACAGCATATTAAAAAGCAGAGACATCACTCTTATGACAAAGGTCCATGCCATCAAAACTATAATTTTTCCAGTAGTTCTGTATAGATGTGAGAGTTGGACCATAAAGAAGGCTGAGCATCAAAGAACTGATGTTTTTGAATTGCAGTGCAGAAGATATTTTAGAGTCCCTTCAGTACTTTGGCCACCTCATGCGAAGAGTTGACTCATTGGAAAAGACTCTGATGCTGGGAGGGACTGGGGGCAGGAGGAGAAGGGGACAACAGAGGATGAGATGGCTGGATGGCATCACCGACTTGATGGACATGAGTCTGAGCGAACTCCAGGAGTTGGTGATGCACAGGGAGGCCTGGGGTGCTGCGATTCATGGGGTCGCAAAGAGTCAGACATGACTGAGCGACTGAACTGAACTGAACTGGAATGCAAGGAGATCAAACCAGTCAATCCTAAAGGAAATCAACCATGAATATTCATTATAAGGACTGATGCTGAAGATGAAGCTCTGATACTCTGGGCACTGATACAAAGAGCCAACCCACTGGAAAAGACTGATCCTGAGAAAGATTGAAGGCAGGAGGAGAAGGGGATGACAGAGTATGAGATGGTTTGATGGCATCATTGACATAATGAACATGACCTTGAGCAAACTCTGGGAGATAGTGAAGGACAAGGAAGCCTGGCAGGGTGCAGTTCATGGGGTCGCAAGGAGTTGGATATGACTTAATGACTGAACACAATAGCCATACAGTTGATCCCCTTCCTTCATTTCACCTGTCCCCTGACCCCTTTACCCTCTGGTAACCACTAATCTATCTTCCATACCTATGAGCTCTTATTATTTATTTACTCACTCTTTTATCCATAGGTTCCAATTTGAGTGAATCCTATATTGCTTGTTTTTCCCTGTCTGATTTCTTTCACTAAGCATAACACCCTCAATGTCCATCCATATAGTCACAAATGGCAGAATTTCATTCTATTTTATAGCTGAGTAATATTTCACTACATAAACATATGTATAATATCTTTTTATCTATTCATTACCAATTTACACTTAGACTGTCTGCATATCTTGGCTACACTAAATAATGTTGCAATGAACATAAAGGTGCATGTATCTCTCTGAATTAATGTTTTATTGTTTTTTTGATATCCATCCTGAAGTGGAATAGCTGAGTCATACAGTAGTTCTAGTGTTTCTCTGGCGGTTCAGACAGTAAAATCTGCCTCCAATGTAATAGACCAGAGTTTGAACCCTGGGTCAGGAAGGTCCCCTGGAGAAGGGAATGGCTACCCACTCTGGTATTCTTGCTGGAGAATTCCATGGACAGAGGAGCCTGGTTGGCTAAAATCCATGGGGTCGCAAAGAGTCAGACACAACTGAGTGACTAAGACACATACACACACACACATGCACACACATAGAGTAGTTGTACTCTTAATTTTTTAAGATATCTATATATTGTTTTCCATTTATTGGAAATTGATCAGTTTTCATTCCCACCAACAGTGCACAAGAATTCCCTTTTCTCCACATACTCTCCAACATTTGTTATTTTTTTTTAGTAAAAGCCATTCTAACAAGTATGAGTTGATATATCATTGTGGTTTTAATTTCTATTTCCTTGATGATTAGAAATGTTAAACAGCTTTTCACATGCCTGTTGGCCATTTGTATGTCTTTTATGAAAAAATGCCTACTCAGATCCTATGTCCACTTTTAAATCTGGTTGTTTGTTTTTATGTTGTTGCTATTGAGTTGTATGAGTTCAGTATATATTCTGGATATCAACCTCTTTTTGGGTATATGAATTGCAAATAGCTTCTTCCATTTGGTAGGTTGCCTTCTTGCCTTCAAGATGATAGTTTCCTTCGCTGTGCAAAACCTTTTTACTTTGATGTTGCCTTGTTTTCTTATTATTAATATTTCTTTTTAACTTGAAGTCTTTTAAACTTTTTTTTAATAGGGAAGTTTTGTGGTGGTGAATTTCTTTAGCTTTTGCTTATCTGGGGAAATCGTATCTCTCTCCTTCAATTCTGAATGATAACCTTACTAGATAGAGAATTCTAGGTTGAAAGTTATTTTTTTTCTTTTCCTTCCTCTCAGTCCTTTAAATATGCTTTTCTACTCTGTTCTGGTCTGTAAGGTTCCTGCTGAAAAATCTACCAATAGCTTTGTGGGGTTTCCCTTGTAGATAACAAGTTACTTTTCTGTTGCTCCTTTGAGGATTCTGTCTTTATCCTTAACTTTT
The DNA here is from genome assembly GCF_000754665.1 of Bison bison bison. NCBI lineage: Eukaryota > Metazoa > Chordata > Mammalia > Artiodactyla > Bovidae > Bison > Bison bison. The sequence continues at coordinate 12,029,229 of NW_011494753.1, read as the reverse complement.
ACCATTTTAGAATGTCTTGGTTTGTTTCTCTTCAGATTCATCATACTCAGAACTCCCTGAGTATCATAGACCTGGGTATCTCTTTCCTTCATCATTTTAGTAATGTTGTCAGCCACTATTTCTTAAATAATTTTTCTGGCTCTTTCTCTTTTCTTCTGGGACCCTTATAATGCAAACACTATTCTGCTTGATGTTGTCCCAGAGGTTCTTTGAGATATCTTCACTTTTTTAAAACTCCTTTTTCATTTGCATTTCTGTCTGATGAATTCCATTGCTTTGTATTCCATTCTGCTGTTTCTTTCTTCTACCTCATCCAATGTATTATTGAAACCCTCTAGTGTATTTTTCACTTCAGTTACAACTTATGTTTGGTATTTTTAATTTTTTCTATATCTTTGTTGACGTTCTTACTGTATTAATCCATTCTTCTTCCCAGTTTGGTGAGCATCTTTATTACCATCAAGCATCTTTAACAGGTAGATTGCTTATCTCCATTTTGTTTAGTATTTCTAAGGTTTTATCTTGCTTTGGTTGGAACATATTCATCTCCTTATTTTGCTAATTTTCTGTGTTTGCCTCTATGTATTAGGTAAATCAGCTACCTCTCCCAGTCTTGAAAAGTGGCCTTATGTATAAATGTCCTGGGAGGCTCAGAAGAGCAATCCCACCTGACCACAAGAGTCAAGTGCTCAAGGAGTGTCACCTACATAAGCTACATGTGCCCTCCTGTGGTGGTGGGGCCATGGCTACTGCTGTAGTGTACTGGTGGGCATGGTTGACCCCTGGAACTATGAGACCCATCACAGCAAGTGCAGGGTGCTGGGGTGGGACTGGCCCTCAAACTTGCTGTACAGCCCAGCTGTTGTAGCTATCAGGTGCTGGTTGGCAGGGTTACCACTGGACCTGCTGTGCGGTCAGGCCATAGATCAGGAGTGGGAAGTTCTCTTCAAAGGATGAGTACTTTCAGATAGTATTCACTGGTACTATTGCTAACCCAGGGATTGAACCCACGTCTCTTGCATCGCCTGCGGCTCCTGAATTGGCAGGCAGATTCTTTAACACTGCACCACCTGGTAGGCCCTATTAATAATTTAGATGGAGATTTTCAAAATGACACCCACCAGATTGGTATTAGCAAGGTAACCTGAGATTGAAAAATCACTCTCACTAATGTCTCAGTACCTATGAACATCCCGACTGGTTCCTGCCTCTCTGGCAGATTCTTCAGAATAGGTAAATGCATCCCCCTTACTTCTGGTCCATTCTGGAGGAGGAAATGGCAACCCACTTCAGTATTCTTGCCTGTAAAATCCCATGGACAGAGGAGCCTGGCGGGCTACAGTCATGGAGTCCCAAAAAGTTAGACTCAACTGAACGACCGAGCGAGCACACACCTATGGTCCATGTCCTTTTCCGATTTGGTGTTTTTGAACTGTTTTTCAGGTGAAATGAGTCTGCACGTAAGCCCTTTAAGAGTATGTTTTCTGTCCCTGAAGTTTTATAGTTTTCCTGGAAGTATTCCCCACTGATTTTCAAAGGCAAGTATTTTGGGGGTTGTCTTTCTCACTGAGTCAGTTCTTCGCATCAGGTGGCCAAAGTATTGGAGTTTCAGCTTCAGCATTAGTCCTTCCAATGAATATTCAGGACTGATTTTCTTTAGGATGGACTGCTTGGATCTCCTTGCAGTCCAACGGACTCTCAAGAGACTTCTCCAACACAACAGTTCAAAAGCATCAATTCTTTGGCACTCAGCTTTCTTTATAGTCCACCTGTCACATCCATACATGACCACTGTATGACTAATAACGTACATGACTAATGTTTTCACAGGTGTTTATTTATCCCCAAACTAATTAAGTTGTACACATTAAATATGTACAGCTTTTCACATGTCAATCCTATCTTAATACAGTGGTTTTTAAAATGAGTACTTGACTCTCATGTTGTAACAATTATATTTGGAAAATAATTCAAAACTTAACCTGTATATCTTTTTGTTTAAAATTAATATGTTACACTAAGTTTAGAGGAAATAAATAGAAATTTTATCATTAAAAAAACTTAGAGTCAGAGAGGCCTGGGGATTGTCTCCAAGACTTGACAACTGGTTATGCAGCAGCAGTGCTAGGTTTGGAACCCAGACTCTTCTCACCTCCAATGCCACTTATGTATTAGTCTATATTATCTCATGGTATGCACATGCCAATTACACTTGTAGATGACAAATAAGGAGAGAATAAATACCCTGGATATCAGATTAGAATAAAAATATCTTGATAGGTTGGAATGGAAAGCTGGAACTGGACTTAACAAGAACTAGTAAGTGTTCATTTTACATCTATGATTCAATTTACAATTATACAACTCAAGAAAAGGAGAGGTGATTTAATGGCAAGGGCTCAGTGTGTGTGTGTGTTTGTACTTGTGTGTTAGAGTACAGTCGCCCTGTTTACATCATTATCCAAAGATAGAATTGGATGATTTTGAAGAATATGAGTCCCCTGGTACTGACAGCATTCAAACCTATGCTAGATGACATTTCAGTTTGGTTCAGTTCAGTCACTCAGTCATATCTGACTCTTTGCAACCCCATGGACTGCAGCACACCAGGCTTCCCTGTCTATCACCAACTCCTGGAGCTTGCTCAAACTCATGTCCATTGAGTCAGTGATACTATCCAACTATTTCATCCTCTGTCGTCCCCTTATCCTCATGCCTTCAATCTTTCACAGCATCAGGGTCTTTTCTAAGGAGTCAGTTCTTTGCATCAGGTGGCCAAAGTATTGGTTCAGCTTCAGCATCGGTCCTTCCAATGAATATTCAGGACTGATTTCCTACAGGATGGACTGGTTGGATCTTGCAGTTCAAGTGACTCTCGAGAGTCTTCTCCAACACCACAGTTCAAAAGCATCAAATCTTTGGCACTCAGCTTTCTTTATAGTCCTACTCTCACATCCATACATGACTACTGGAAAAACCATAGCTTTGACTAGACAGACCTTTGTCGGCAAAGTAATCTCTCTGCTTTTTAACAGTATGAAAAGATGACATTTAGGAGAGTACTATGGCTAGGATTTAAGCACCAGGTGGATGCATGGACTGAACATTTAGGCATCTTTCCAATCCTGATATTCTGCTCTTATGATATGCTCAGATGTCCAAATAAAAAAGAATTCAATGTGCTTATTTGCAGGAGAGAAAAAAACAGGATACATATTTCTAGTCTCTTCAGTTTGTAGAAATAGTTGGAAAATAATCGTCAAAAGAGCAACATTAGATCTCAACTGACAAGCCTCACCCAGTGCACACTGCAGGCAATGCTCTCATGTCACTGAGAAACAAACTGGCCCACCCAGAAGAGAATCTCACTGATCTTGATGCTTGAAAGCTGGAAGCCTCACTAGAGAAGTGAACAGTCAAATGGGGGTTGTCACTGCTGATTAGTTGAATATTGAGAGATACTCTTTATACAAAGGAAAAAGAGAAAAGAAAAAAAGAGGAAATTTATCTGCCAAGAGTGGTGTGAGCCCTATAGCTGGAGGGTAAAGGTAAACTGCCATAGCTTGCATTGGTCACTTTTAGCTGGGGTTTGAATATAGTATGTAACATAAGAGCAGGCACAAGGGAGCACCTTTCATCTCCCTGAAGGGATTACTGGCTAAAGGAATACTGTCAACCATCTTCTGGGGTCCCTCTCTCAACATATGTGGACTCTGATCACAAGCAGCCAAGCTGGGCTTCTCTCCAGTCAGGGGCATATGGTGAGGTCAGAGTGGCTGAAGGGGCTGAGACAGATTTGATGTCAGAGCTAGCAAGAGAAAGCCCATCAAATGCAGGTGCACAGAAATTAGGAGATTAGAACAATTTCTGCCATTTTTGCTGCCAGTGTTTCCCCACTCCCTTGCTTCGTGACTTGTCAGCACACTTAAAATTGGGGTTTGATAAGAAAGAAGCAGAAATGTAAGACTGATATATTTTTAAATAAAACTACCAATTTTGGAATGGAAGAATCCTTTCACACCAAATGGCAGTTTATGATTATTGAGGCATCAAGGAACAGCACTGCCAAGAATTTAACAGGCAGTAGGGCTTCTCTGTCAAGAACTGCGCAGCAGCATTCTCCCAGCAGCCTGACGTCATTTTCCCTTGGTTGGGGTTGGCATGGGTAGCGTGCGACTGAAGCTGACCAGAAAGAGATGATGCAGGTAAGTAAAAGCAAGCCTCCATAGTTTACACGCAGTTCCCCCATCCAGTGAAAAATATAGTTCAGATGAACACTTCACTTTCTTGTGGTACAGAATTTTGTACAGGATATAAAGTACGTTTTATATCAGAAAGTAATATGCTACAACTTTGACCCAATTCACCACCTACCTAATTCCATTAGGAAACAAATGAAACTGTCTAAATAAAGTGACTAGACTAATTGAAGCCAGGATTTCCAGAACAGACAGAGCCGAGACTCTAATTAAAGGAGCCTCCCAACCCCACATGTGGACCAAAGGAGCTGAAATAGGGAGAATATGAATTCCTTCTGCTTTGCACCACAATAGCACCATCTGACTAGTCAAACCACTGTCCAAATAACCGCATACAGCCCGGTTTAAAATGACAAAACATAAACATTTAATTTAGAGTTATTTGAAGTATTATGTGAGTGTGTGGGAGATCCAGAAAGATTGGGATAGAGGGAAAATAGGATTCCAGCTTTGGGATTGACCTTGAATGCCAATCAAAAATCTCTTGGCATTTTTGGATCCCTGAAGTAAATAAAAAAATGATAACTTTAGTCTAACTATGAAATGAAAGGGGTTCCCTGAAATGCTTGTCAGGCGACTTGGCCTCAATATTTTGCTCCTCACAATCTAGTGTTAAAGAAATTAGTACTGGTTGTTTTTTATTTGTTTAGTTTGCAACGCTGTATGTTAATTCAAATCCTAACAGAAGCTACCTTTTCCTTTGTGTTGCAGTGGCTAAACAGCCACATAAAGTAATTGTTCCCTGCTATTAAATTAAAATTTAGAGTAAGGAACAAAAACAAAATAGCATAGTTAATGAAAACCCACCAAAGTTTTAAGTCATTAGATGGCACAGAAGAACCTCTGGTTTATTAGCAAATGTCACCTGCCAGCAGCTAACATTTGGATGAAGTCTTATATCATTGTCCTGGCCAAACTATGACAAAGCGGAGAAATTGCTTAAGCAAAAACAAGGACAATAAAAACAAAGGTTTTCTAAATTACTGTTGCCCGTGTCATTAAATTTCATATTGTGCATGGAATATAAATACATCACTTTGTTCTGCATGACAAGCAGAAGTGAGCATTCATACATTACTCAGCCACTTAATTAAGTGCCTGGGATATTTGCAGTTAGCAGAAACTAATAAGGGAATCACATTTAAATTCAAATCACTCCTCAGGGTAGCTGTCTGCAACATAAGCAAAGCTTACTGGGTAGATGTTCCACTAAATGCTCAGCTAAAAGCTCAGATTCACTGTATTTGTTAATAAAGAATAATTCTACTTGTGATTAAAGGTGAGAGTAAAATAAATAATTCTGTTAGGGATTTTGAGTGATGTTTTATTTCCCCTATTTTAAATACCCATTTTGTCTATCACTTTGTCTAATAGAATAAGGGTATGATTTAGGACTTTGCCAGCACAGAGAGAAGGTTCCATAAAAAACAAATGACTACACTGACCCTTTTCATTGAAGCCTTTCAACAGACCTGACAGTAATGGCTCCTGCATCACCGACAGTAAACAATAAAATTATAAAGTCCTCATTCAGAAAAAGCAAGCTGGAAACAAAGTGATGGAAGGTCACAGGAGGCCACAAAAGGGGACAAGAGGGGAGGAGGCAGAAGGCATTCACATTCTTATAACAGGAAGCCAAGAACCCAGTATTCTGAACTCTGGGGGATTACTCCTCCCTAAGCCACTGCTCAAGACTGGGTTTATTTTTAATCATTTGTCTTTATAAATTTTAACTTTCCTAGACTAAAACAGTCCCATATGGTTTCAAATCTGCCCTTAATTCCAAACAAGCCTCCACACCAAGCTTCTTCAAAATTTCAAAGCCATCTGGACTCCAATGGTAAAATGACCTCTTGTAATTTCTCCTCATACTAACTGTGGCTTTTCAGCTTCAGAAACTAGACTCTCAGGCCCCTTCTACCAAGAGTAGATGTACAGGTTCACAAAAGACTATCACTTGAAGGGAAATATGCTCTAAACCAGGGTGCTTACAGAAGAGTGAGTGGAGTAGCTTAGATTCTGATTGTACACCTTTGTTCTACTCACAGAAATTACATAATTTTACTTGCAATCACACATAATTTTGCTACAGAAAACATAAATTCCGTAAATTCCATGCTGTATTCCCAAGTAGAAATGAATCAATGTAAATCTGAATGTTAACACTGCATTGAAAGTGAACATAATATTTTTGGTTAGATGGAAATTTGGCATCTTCTGCAAGTCATAAAATCTTTGAAGCATAAATTCTGATTGTCACAATAGGTACTGTCACACAGCATCACCTCAGATATTGTCAAGGTACCATCTGGCATGAGTTATATAGCAGTGGACGGAAAAGGTGTAGGTCTAGCATTCAATTCTTAAAAGTATCAGGATCAGTATTCATATAGCATCAAAAGTCATCACAGGACAAATGCAAGGTATATACACAGAAAAATATTTTGAGAATTTACATAGGAAATCATTAGCTTGGTTATATCTGGAAAGAAGACAAGGAGACATAGCTTTTCACTGTATATTCTTTTAGGCAACTTTAATTCTTTGCCATGTGTATGCATTGATTCTGGTTTGGAGAGTAATTAAATTAAAAAGTAAAGTTTACCAACAGTTCTTCAAAGTTTTTACCAACCACTTATCTCAAATACATCAATGTGAAATAACACCTTCAAATATTCATAAGCATCCAGTGAAATCCATCTTATCATTATGAATGCTGCCAAGTCGCTTCAGTCATGTCCGACTCTGTGTGACCCCGTGGACTGCAGCCTACCAGGCTTCTCCGTCCATGGGATTCTCCAGGCAAGAACACTGGAGTGGGTTGCCATTTCCTTCTCCAATGCATGAAAGTGGAAAGTGAAAGTGAAGCCACTCAGTCGTGTCTGACTCTTAGCGACCCCATGGACTGCAGCCCACCAAGCTCCTCCGTCCATGGGATTTTCCGGGCAACAGTACTGGAGTGGGGTGCCATTGCCTTCTCCCTCATTATGAATAACAGCCTTCTAATTCTGTAATCGGTGTTACCCAGATGGCTTAGTGGTAAAGAATCCCCCTGCAATGCAGGAGACATGGTTTGACCCCTGGGTTGGGAAGATCCTCTGGAGAAGGAAATGGAAACCACCCCACTCCAGTATTCTTGCCTGGGAAATCTCACGAACAGAGTAACCTGGCAGGTTACAGACCTTGGGGTACAAAAGAGTTGGACACAGCTTGGCAACTAAACAACAAGTCTGTAATCACACTCTACCCTCAGTTAACCACATGAAGTAACTCTGGAGCCCTACCCTTCTAGATCCATCTCATTCTTAATGACATTGTAAAGGTTGATCGCTTTCTCTTATTTGCATCATGAGTAAAATTATTTTAGATATTTTAATATTTAGAATAGAGTTTAAGATGTTACAGAGTCATCATGTTAGAGAGTTACAGATGTTACAGAGTAAAATACAGATAGACTGGCTACTATCACAAATATTGCCGAAAATCTGAGAAGACTCACACAATAAAAGTGTTGTTGTTGTTGTCTTGTTTTTTTCCTGTATGTTGTACACTAATTTAGAGACTCTATTATATAAAATGAGAGTCCAGATTCCTTCAATTTTAAAACTCAGGCATATTATTCTAGGTCCTAGGTCTCCTCCACATTCAGTCATCTGGTGAAAAAAAGAGAGAACATGGAGGATAGTACGAGAAGCTTCATATGAGCCAAGCTTAGAAATAGCTTTTATCACTTCTAACCACATTTCACCTGCATCTCTCAGTCACATGGGACCACCAATCTGTAAGGGAAATATAAGCTGAGTATTTTCTTAGGAAAAAACTTTCATGAACACCAGAGTATGTTGGATCAGTCTTCCCACATTTTCACTCTCTTCATACCTTTTGTCATATGACTTTGCATTTGCAAGACTCCTGACATTTCTCAGGAGTGTGAGCAGTATGTATTTCTCAAACTTACTGATCTTGTCTTTGGCCATGTGATTTGCTTAGTTCAAAGGAATGCTAGCAGAAGTGACAAAAGTAGAAGTTTTAAATGTGGGAATTTTTGGCTTCCCTTGGTATTTCTTCCTTCACCTTGAAAAGGTCATGGCACAAGAAGGAATGAGATATGTGAAGTAGACCAAATCCTGAGCAGATATGAGCCTGAGATCAAAACCAGGCAACCCACAGAACCACTCAGTTTATCCAACCCTAGATCATCTGAATAGAAACTGGCCTACAATTCTGTGTGTAAGAATAAGGTGGTTGTTATAACGCATTGAGTTGAAAGAGGTGGGGGGGGTAGCTGTTTGTTACATATCATTATTTCTGTAGTAAATAACTGATACAGATACACAGCAGTCTTGGCTTCAGTTACCTTCTGTGAAAGTGAAAGTGAAGTCATGTCCGACTCTTTGAGACCCCATGGACTGCAGCCTACCAGGCTCCCCTTTCCATGGGATTTTCCAGGCAAGGACATTGGAGTGGGTTGCCATGTCCTTCACCAGGAGATCTTCCCGACTCAGGGATTGAACCCGGGTCTCCCGCACTGCAGGCAGATGCTTTACTGTCTGAGCTACCAGTGAAGCCCTTACCTTCTGTGAGCAATTATAATTTTAAATTACTCCACTAAATATAATTTTCAACAGTATTTTCCCTGTATCTTAACCCTAGACATTTCTCTACTTTGATAAATGTTGAAAGAACTGATCAATATTGAGAAAATACAGTAAAGTTTTGTACAAATAAATTCCTTAAAATTAAGGCCGATAATCTGGATAACTCGCTGTTTCACCATATTTTATTTACTGGGTTTTTAAAGCTTTATTGAGGTATTATTTACATACAAAAACTGCTCATATAAATATATATTCAATTTGATGAGTCTGGACATTTACCTAAACCCTGGATGACATAGAGTGTTCATTTTAAAATTGAAAATATTTATGAGTGGTTAATAATTCTCCCAAAGTCACTTGCAAAAGAGTGAGAAAGATAGTATCTATCTCAGCTACTACAATTGTGATCAATTGGAGTGTCCAGAGACTGACTTTTTTGCATCTGTCAAATTTTTGTCTAGGTTTTGACTTTTTGTGCCTGCTTTAGAACGTTTATTTCACAGCTGATTCAAAATTTCAACAAAGGATGATCAGAAGCAGAAGAGACTATTATATACTAACCATGAACTAAATATCATATCAAGTATTTAAAATATATTGTCTTATTAAATTCTCCAAACATTCCTATGAATTATTTATGTTTTCCCCATTTATAAATGAAGAATCTGAACCTTTTAACTTTTCCTAATTTTTTCAATGACATATCATACTAATATATGATAGAGTTGGAGATGTAAGCTTAAAACTAAGGGAGGCTTCCTCCAGAGTCCAGGTTTCCTTCATTAAACCAGGCAGTTTCCACAATCAATGTAAATTTAGTAACTTGAATTAATAAAACAGAGGCCTAAATCAAGGGCTAAAATTAAGTTTAAGGATGAGAGCACAGAAAATGGATTATGTACACACACAGGTATTTGTGATTTCATTTAATTTTCCTCAATTTTTATTTTATATTGGATCATAGTTAGTTAACAATGTTGTGTTGGATTCAGATACACAGCAACGTGATTCAGGTATACATATATATATAATATATATATATATTTACAATTCTTTTTCCACTTAGATTATTCAGTTCAGTTGAGTCCTCAGTTGTGCATGACTCTTTGAGACCCCATGAACTACAGCACACCAGGCTTACTTTTCCATCACCAACTCCCGGAGCTTGCTCAAACTCATGTCCATCGAGTCAGTGATGCCATCCAACCATCTCATCCACTGTCATCTGCTTATCTTCCCACCTTCAATCTTTCCCAGCATCAGGGTCTTTTCCAGTGACTCAGTTCTTTGCATCAGGTGGCTAGAGTATTGTAGCTTCAGCTTCAGCATCAGTCCTTCCAATGAATATTCAGGACTGATTTCCTTTAGGATTGACTGGTTTGATCTTCTTGCAGTCCAAGGGACTCTCAAGAGTCTTCTCCAACACCACAGTTCAAAAGCATCTATTCTTTGGGGCTCATCTTTTTTTATAGTCCAACTCTCACATCCATAAATGACTACTGGAAAAACCATAGCTTTACTAGATGGACCTTTGTTGGCAAAGTAATGTCTCTGCTTTTTAATATGCTGTCTAGGTTGGTCATAGCTTTTTTCGAAGGAGCAGTTCAGTTCAGTCACTGAGTCTTGTCTGACTCTTTGTGACCCCTTGGACTTCAGCACACCCAGCCTCCCTGTCCATCACCTACTCCAAGAGTTTACTCAAACTCATGTCCATTGAGTCGGTGATGTCATCCAACCACCTCATCCTCTGTCATCCCCTTCTCCTCCTGCCTTCAGTCTTTCCCAGCAAGCATCTTTTAAATTCATGGCTGCAGTCACCTGATCTGCAGTGATTTTGGAACACAAGAAAATAAATTCTGTAACTGTTCCCATTGTTTCCTTATCTATTTGCTGTGAAGTGATGGAATCAGATGCCATGACCTTCATTTTTGAATGGAGTTTTAAGCCAGCTTTTTTGCTTCTCTCTTTCAACAAGAGCCTCTTTAGTTCCTCTTTGCTTTCTGCCATAAGGGTGGTGTTATTTGCATATCTGAGGTTATTGATATTTCTCCCGTCAATCTTCATTCCAGTTTGTACTTCATCCAGCCCTGTGTTTTACATGATGTACTCTGCATATAAGTTAAATAAGCAGGGTGGCAATATACAGCCTTGACATACTCCTTTCCCAAACTGGAACCAGTCTGTTGTTCCATGTATGGTTCTAACTGTTGCTTTTTGACCTTCATACAGTCTCAGGAGGCAGGTAAGGCGGTCTGGTAGTCCCATCTCTAAAAATTTTCCACAGTTTGTTGTGATCCACATACTGAAAGGCTTTAGTGGTGTCAATGAAGGAGAAACAGATGTTTCTCTGGAATTCTCTTGCTTTTTCTATGATCCAACGGATGTTGGCAATTTGATCTCTGGTTCCTTTGCCTTTTTCAATTCCAGCTTGAACATCTGGAATTTCTTGGTTCACATGCTGTTGAAGTTTAGCTTGGAGATTTTTCAGCATTACTTTGCTAACATGAGAGAGTGCAATTGTGCAGTAGTTTGAAAATTCTTTGACATTGCCTTTCTTTGGGATTGGAATGAAAACTGACGTCTTCCAGTCCTTTGGCCGCCCCTAAATTTTCACAATTTGTTGGCATATTGAGTGCAGCACTTTCACAGTATCATCTTTTAGGATTTGAAATAGCTCAACTGGAATTGCATCATCTCCACCAGCTTTTATTGTAGTGATGCCTCCTAAGGTCCACTTGACTTTGCACTCCAGAATGTCTGGCTCTAAGTGAGTGATCACACCATTGTGGTTATCTGGGTCATTAAGATCTTTTTTGTATAGTTCTTCTATGTATTCTTGCAACCTCTTCTTAATATCTTCTGTGTTTTTAAATTCCATACCATTTCTATCCTTTACCGTGCCCATCTTTGCATGAAAATGTTTCCTTGGTATCTCAAATTTTCTTGAAGAGAACTATAGTCTTTCCTATTCAATTGTTTTTCTCTATTTCTTTGCACTGATCACTTAGAAAGGCTTTCTTATCTCTTTGCTATTCTTTGGAACTCTGCATTCAGATGGGTATATCTTTCCTTTTCCTCTTTGCCTTTTGCTTCTCTTCTTTTCTCAGCTATTTGTAAGGCCTTCTCAGACAACCATTTTGCCTTTTTGCATTTATTTTTCTTGAGGATGGTCTTGATCACTGCCTCCTATACAATGTTATGAACCTCTGTCCATAGTTCTTCAGATCTATGTTCTATCAAATCTAGTTCTATCAAATCTAATCCTTTGAATGTATTTGTCACTTCCACTGTATAAGCATGAGGGATTTGATTTAGGTCATATCTGAATGGTCTTTTAATATGCTGTCTAGGTTGGACTTCCCTGGTGGCTCAGAGGTAAAACATCTGTCTACAATGCAGGAGACCTGGGTTTGATCCCTGGATCAGGAAAATCCCCTGGAGAAGGAAATGGCAACCCGCTCCGGTACTCTTGCCTGGAAAATCCCATGGACGGAGAAGCCTGGCAGGCTACAGTCCATGGAGTCACAAAGAGTTGGACATGACTGAGTGCCTTCATTTTCTTTCACTTTCTTTCTAGGTTGGTTATAGCTTTTCTTCCAAGGAGCAAGCATCTTTTAATATCATGACTGCATTCAACCTAGACAGCATATAAAAAGCAGAGACATTATTTTGCTGACAAAGATCTGTTTAGTCAAGGTAATGGTTTTTCCAGTAGTCATGTATGGATGTGAGAGTAGGACTATAAAGAAAGCTGAGCACTGAAGAATTAATGCTTTTGAACTGTGGTGTTGGGGAAGACTCTTGAGAGTCCCTTGGACTACAAGAAGATCAAACCAGTCAATCCTAAAGGAAATCAGTCCTGAATATTCATTGGAAGAACTGATGCTGAAGCTGAAACTCCAATACTTTGGCCACCTGATGGGAAGAACTGAGTCACTGGAAAAGACTCTGATACTGGGAGAGATTGAAGGCTGCCAGGGTCCAGCCCCAGTGGATCCAGGGAATTCGAAGCGGGGACGGCGTTGGCGAGGATCAGGAAACAACTACTTAATTAAACTTTAATTAAGGATATAAAGAGTAATGGAATAAGGATAGCTCAGTGAGGAAATTCAGTGGAGAAAAGAGGCTGAATAATTCAGCCAGAAGGTAAGAGAAAGAACGACATGGTGAGACCAAGTTTCGGTGAACAAGGCCCGCACTTTATTTTCCAAAGTAGTTTTTATACCTTAAGTTATGCATAGAGGATAATGGGGGAAGGGGTAGAGTCATGCAGCAAGCCAGGCTTTCTTCCTGCAAACTTATCATATGCAAAAGCTTAGGTGATTTGCATCATCTTCTGGCCCGGAGGCCTGTTAACATTTTAAGACCCTTTCTTCAGAAAACTTATTTTTCTCTAAAGGTGACTGGTCAGGAGCCACCCTCCAAAAGCATTAGATAAAGTTGCATTCCTACAGAGCAAAGGTGTGGTGGGCTATAACAAGAAAAAAAATTAACTCAAGGGTCCCAAGTTACAAACATTAAAGCTACTACTTACACCAATTATATTAATCAATACACTGCCAGGGACACAGCAGGTAAGGGATATGGAAACTTAGCAGCAAACATTGGCCCAACAAGTGAAAATCCCTTCACCAATACAATTTCTAATCAATCTTTTAACTGCTCAAAGGAATCTGTATTTAGACAGTTTAGAACATTTCATGCCTCTCACAGTTGGGAGGTTCTGAGCAATCACATGTGGCCAGAAAAAACCTATTCAGGCAGGCTAGAGGACTTCCAAAGGAGTTTGTAGGTTGAAACACTGTCACACCCAGGAATTATTAACTGGAGCTGTAAGCTAACTCTTTTTTCAGAGAGAGGTAGTGGGGGACAGCCCCCCATAAAGTCAGAGGTGTAGGTGAAGGCACAAAGCAGAAAGTAGGCAGACTCTGGTTTTGGGTGTAAATGCTCGAGAATTTCCAGGGGAACTCCTGAGGCTCGATCCCGCCTTTGCGTATGCCAAGCCTCCTTCCTCATGACCTTTGTCATGGGTGGAGCTCCTCACGCTGGCTGGCTCCGGGCAGTGATAGAATTCCAGTTGAGCTATTCCAGATCCTGAAAGATGATGCTGTGGAAAGTGCTGCACTCAATATGCAATATGCACTCAATATGCAATATGCCTGCTCCCGGCAGAAGGCAGTAGGAGAAGGGGACGTCAGAGGATGAGATGATTGGATAGCAGCACCAACTCGATAGACATGGGTTTGAGCAAGCATTGGGAATTGGTGATGGACAGGTAAGCCTGGTGTGCTGCAGTCCACAGGGTCACAAAGAGTTGGACACGGCTGAGTCCAACTGAACTGAACTGAATGGTCTAGTGGTTTTCTCTACTTTCTTCAATTTAAGTCTGAATTTTAATAATAAGCAGTTCATGATCTGAGCCACAGTCAGCTCTCAGTCTTGTTTTTGCTGATTGTATTGTATTTCTCCATATCTTTGGCTGCAAGAAAATAATCAATCTGGTTTCAGTGTTGACCATCTGGTGTTGTCCATGTGTAGAGTCGTCTCTTGTGTTGGAATATCGTGTTTGCTATGACCAGTGCATTCTCTTGGTAAAACTCTGTTAGCTTTGCCCTGCTTCATTTTGAACCCCAAGACCAAATTTGCCTGTTACTCAGTGTATCTCTTGACTTCCTACTTTTGCATTCCAGCCCCCTATGGTGAAAAGGACATCATTTTGGGTGTTAGTTCTAGATGGTCCTGTAGGTCTTCATAGAACCTTGCAATTCAGCTTCTTTGGCATTAGTGGTTGGGGCATAGAGTTGGATTACTGTGATGTTGAATGGTTTTCTTTGGAAACAAACCAAGATCATTCTGTTATTTTTGAGATTGCACCCAAGGACTGCATTTTGGACTCTTTTATTGACTATGAGGGCTATCCATTTCTTCTAAGGGATTATTGCCCACAGTAGTAGATGTAGTGGTCATCTGAGTTAAATTCACCCATTCCAGCTCATTTTAGTTCACTGATTCCTAAAATGTCAATGTTCACTCCTGTCATCTTCTGTTTGACCACTTCCAATTTACCTCGATTCATGGACCTAACATTCCAGGTTCCTATGCAATATTGTTCTTTACAACATCAGGCTTTGTTTCCATCACCATTCACATCCACAACTGTGCAGTGATTTTGCTTTGGCTCAGCCTCTTCATTCTTTCTGGAGTTGATTCTCCACTCTTCTCCAATAGCATATTGGGCACCTAGTGACCTGGAGAGTTCATCTTTCAGTGTCATACCTTTTTGCATTTTTATACTGTTCATGGGGTTCTCAAGGCAAGAATACTGAAGTGGTTTGCCACTCCCTTCTCCAGTGGACCATGTTTTGTCAGAAATTTCCCCCATGACCCATCCATCTTGGGTGTCCCTACATGGGATGGCTCATAGTTTCATTGAGTTAGACAAGGCTGTGATCCATGTGATCAGTTTGGTTAGTTACTCAGGTTATTACTGAATATTGATCAGCATTCCCTGTGTTATACAGTAGGTCCTTGTTGGCTATATATTTTAAATATAGTAGTGTGTACAACAGGCTTCTCCAATGGCCCAGCAGGTAAAGAGTGTGCCTGCAATGCAGGAGACCTGGGTTTGATCCCTGGGTCAGGGAGATTCCTCTGGAGGAGGCAACAGCAACCCACTCTAATATTCTTGCCTGGGAAATCCTATGGACAGAGAATCCTGATGGGCTACAGTTCATCACTTCCAATCTATCCCTTGCCCCTAGTTTTATTTTATTAATTACATAATAAAGTCATGATAATGCTTAACTCACATAAGATAAAGTAATTTATTGACAGAGGAGACTAACTGTAAAAAAGAAGAGAATCATTTGTAGGGTAAGAATCAATGGTTTTCAAACTCTGAA
This sequence comes from Bison bison bison, assembly GCF_000754665.1. Lineage (NCBI taxonomy): Eukaryota > Metazoa > Chordata > Mammalia > Artiodactyla > Bovidae > Bison > Bison bison. The sequence goes on along the minus strand of NW_011494753.1, from coordinate 12,013,470 downwards.
TTTACCACAACTTTTTTATAAACAAATATATATATATAAAGACTTTCCCCAATCTTCCTCTAGAACTTTACATGGGAAAGACCAACTTCATATATGATATAACTATAAAGAAAATAGCTTCCAATTTTAGAGTCTAATCACTGCAGATGGTGGTTGCAGCCATGAAATTAAAAGACGCTTACTCCTTGGAGGGAAAGTTATGACCAACCTAGACAGCATATTCAAAAGCAGAGACATTACTTTGACAACAAAGTCCATCTAGTCAAGGCTATGGTTTTTCCAGTGGTCATGTATGGATGTGAAAGTTGGACTGTGAAGAAAGCTAAGCACCAAAGAACTGATGCTTTTGAACTGTGGTGTTGGAGAAGACTCTTGAGAGTCCCTTGGACTGCAAGGAGATCCAACCAGTCCATTCTAAAGAAGATCAGTCCTGGGTGTTATTTGGAAGGACTGATGCTAAAGCTGAAACTCCAATATTTTGGCCACCTCATGCAAAGAGTTGACTCATTGGAAAAGACTCTGATGGTGGGAGGGATTGGGGTCAGGAGGAGAAGGGGACGACAAAGGATGAGATGGCTGGATGGCCTCACCGACTCGATGGACATGTGTTTGAGTAAACTCCGGGAGTTGGTGATGGACAGGGAGGCCTGGCATGCTGCAATTCATGGGGTCGCAAAGAGTCAGACATGACTGAGAGACTGAACTGAACTGAAGCTTAATAAATGAAAAGTGTATGTTTAGCCAATGCAACAAAGAAATAAACTGCAAGAGACGTTTTGTACCTGAATTTTGATCAAAAAGTATTACCATTTCTCTTATCCTCTGATTCATTTCCCTTAACAATCAGAATAGGAAAACATAAACACAAGATAAGTTTTATTTAAATTCTTGTATGAATCAACTAAGTTTTAAGTCAACAAAGAATGGTGAATTTCCATAGGGATTAAAGAATAAAATTCCAGTAGTGACTTGCAATGGGAACAACATTCAACATTTTGTTAGTTCACTGGAATTAATGACACCTGCTCCACCTATTGAGTCAGCCTGTGGTGGGAGGGTATTGGAAAGAGAAAAGTGGGTGACAAATGCAATTTCCATGAACCAAATTAGATTCTGGCACATTAGCTTATGATTTCTTCTAGTTAACTCTTCTGAGGAAAATTTGGAATAAGCAATGCTTACCACACAACATTTTTCTATTAAAGCATACTTTTATAAAGACTGGAATAAAATCTTAGTTTCTATTACAATATAACTTCTAAAGACAAAGGTATTTTGATTTCTCAACCCAATTTCAATTACAGACAATACATAAGATTAGCTTTTCTTTTAAAATAAGCTCCTTCTATTTAGTAAAAAACCATCAACCAGGAGACAAACAGTTTTCCACAGGCCTTAAATCATCTGGTAATTGGAAATAAACTCTCTCTTGTCAATAGTGTAAGTAGTAGTAGTGTTAGTCACTCACTAGTGTCTGACTCTTTGCAACCCCATGGACTGTAGCCCACCAGGCTCCTCTGTCCATGGGATTCTGCAACCCAGGGATCCAACTGCAGTCTCCTGCATTGCAGGCAGATTCTTTACCATCTGAGCTATGTCAAAAGTATAAAGACATCTGTTGTCTTTTCCCTAATTTTTCATGGTGAAATTGTAAAAGCAGAGGAAATTTGAAGCATCATCTCTCATTCAATTATTAATCTGTGGATAATATAGTGACTCACTTTGTCCAATTCTTTGCAACCCCACAGACTGTAGCCCACCAGACTCCTCTCTTCATGGAATTCTCCAGGCAAGAATACTGGAGTGAGTAGCCATTCCCTTCTCCAGGGTATCTTCCCAACCTAGGGATCAAATCCAAGTCTCCTGCCTTGCAGGCAGATTATTTACTGTCTGAGATACTAGGGGAGCCCTAACTAATATCAGATATGCTCATTCCCAAAATATTCTTTACTAAACTCGTGTACTTTCTTAAGAGAAGACTTAAAACCAAATGAAACTTAACTTTGATCTTGTTTTGAACATTTTCCTGAATATGGAATCTCTGAAATTTTTAAGTCTTTGCCTCTTTAAGTAATGTTGAGAGCATGTGTTTACATGGTAGTACTGTTTTAAGACTCAGCTTGGCTCTTTCCATGACACAGTAACTATTCTCAATTCCCATTATATATTAACTTGGATATATGATAAATACACAGCTAAATCTTTCTTTCTTCAATAAGTGCCATTTTCATTATATTAAAAAGTAACTGACTTCAACTAAATAATTCAAAATAATCAGGTTTAATTTCATTTGTCACTGAAAATATTCTATTAGCTAAACTTTTCTAGAAGTATTAAGTAATGGCATTGTATGTATGTAAAATTAGTTTAAATTTTGATATTAGTAAAAACAAGTCACTATTATTTATTTTGTATCATCGTATAATTAATAGTCACTGCCAATGGCACCCCACTCCAGTACTCTTACCTGAAAAATCCCATGGACGGAGGATCCTGGTAGGCTGCAGTCCATGGGGCCCTAAGAGTCAGACACGACTGAGTGACTTCACTTTCACTTTTCACTTTCACGCATTGGAGAAGGAAATGGCAACCCACTCCAGTGTTCTTGCCTGGAGAATCCCAGGGACGGGGGAGCCTGGTGGGCTGCCATCTATAGGGTCGCACAGAGTCGGACACGACTGAAGTGAGTTAGCAGCAGCAGCAGCAGCTGAAACTATGTAAAATAAAAATATACAAAATCTGTAATAATCTACCATCAGTACCTAAAGATGATTATCTTTCAATGGAATATTATAAATGTTTGTTTAATGTACATTTACATATATATGAAATATTTCTATAAAAGTGGAATTATTCATTATATTATGTTTCATAAGCTTTTCAATGTGTATTCTCTTTGCTTTGGTTCCTAGCTATCTGAAAGATATACTTTTATATTAATGTATTCATGCTTGTATTTAGTTAACATTATTTTGTCTAGTAATCAGTGATAATAATAAGAAAAAAATAATCTATTAACTTCAAAGCGTAGAACCAAAGATTCAGTATGCCACCCTCCTAGACGTCCCACTGACCCACTATCATTTTCTCATGTTTTAAAAAAAATATTTGAAATATTGGTGTCTTATTTTTACTGTTATGGAATCATGTGTTTCTAGCTCAGAATTTATTTTAAAAATTTCATTAATTTGTAAGAAAGATCTTTATTTATTTGGCTTCAATACCCTCTGCAATAGCAACTTATTCTTTCATTAAGTCATGGTTTTTATGCCTTTATTTGAACACCTTCTTTAGGAAGTGGATATGAGAAATCTTAGAATACTCTTCTGTTGTTCTCACACATATATATGAGTCCTTAGACCTGAGGAAATTCTCTGTTAATCCAATATCTTTTATATGAAAAATATGAAAACAAGTGTGATTCCTTTTCCTTTTGTCTGAACCTATTTTGTAGCCTAATTGGATCCTTACAGAATCTTTTAAATTTACTTTTAAGTATAAAACAAAAATTCAGTGTATATGTAAATATAAATTTTTTAAGTGAATACTGACATGTTCAGCAAATCTTTTCAATCCAAAGATTCAAGTCTTTCTAAGTTTAGGACAGCGTGCTATAATTATTTATTTAATTATGACTTCTCCTTCATAAGTCATTTTTTTTTTTTTTAATCTTTTGGGTCTGTCCTCCATATCACATCTTTTCTCTCTGACTTAGGAACCTCCTCCTTTAGCTTTTCATCTTCTTAAATGGTTTATTTTTTCAGCATTATCATGACCATTACTCATTGCTCACATTGTTTTAATTTAATAATTTTTATTCAGTTCCATGCATTATGTATTTTTTCTTATACTACCACCTACTTTTTAAACTTTTTAACACAATTTTTAAATTTTCTAAATGTTTTTTTCTGTTTCTGGAGTAAGTATATTCTGCAGGGGAAAAAAAATGCTATGATTTTTCAGAACTATTTTCATTCCACTGGGAAATTAGGAGTGCAGACAGTTAAAAATTCACATTCCTTTGCCCGCAGACCTCAAAGGCCTCAGAGGAAGTTGAATTATTTAGGCTGACCACAGTCTTGATCACTCTGCTATTCCCAATCTTTCCATGAGACAATATATTTGATCACTTGTCTATCTTATCTGACATTATATGAAACTCTGGTTTTAGAGCGTACAGAGATAGACGATAGACAGACAGCCCATTACTTTAGAAGCGCTTAATACATATGAATGATGATGATGACCTGCAGCAGAAATCATGACCTTAGAACACTATTAAACAACATTCAGTCAAGAGTAGAAGCCTACAGATACTGAATGATACTGATATCCTTACTGTTGCGTATGTTTACTTTACTTGAAGAGACAGCCAACAATTTTCTTTTCAAATATCCACTAAAAGAAAATAATTGAGTTCATTTAATAGCTCCTTTAGAACACAAAATAATGAAAAAATATAATCTAAAATAGTGAATCTGAACTTTCAGGAGGTAAAAATTATATAACACATTGACAGAACAGAACATATAGTCAGTGTACATTTATAAAGCTAATTTATAAATTAATTTCAAAACATGTTCTTAGACCTTAAGTCCTCCTTCATGTAATTGGAACACTCATAATAAAAAGTCCTTGGGAGAAAAACTTATAACAATTCTTGATAGGGATTTAATAATTTGTAGAAGCAATGGTTAGATAATCATTGCCTAAGTAAATAAATATCACCAAAGACACAGGCTGTCCATATAATTTGCATTGCATTAACAGTTCCATTTATCAAATCATTAACTCTTAACCAACAACTTATTGTGAATATAGCAATTAGCTCTATTCTGGACGTTACAGATGTTATAAACTGCATTTTCTCAGGAGTAGGTGGGATTTGGCAGGTTGACCAAGAGTAAAAGCCAGCAAGAGGTGCATCTCAGCCCTGTCACTCAGCTTCATTTATATGATTTAGAGCAGCTGAGGATATTGTGTTTCCATCTATAGTTATTTGAAACTAGTGATTTGTTCAACCTTCCTTCCACTTAGAGGAAATTTCACAATTTTTTTTCCAGAATTATGATTATCCATGAAAGTTCTGATCAAGAGTAGGACTGATGCTGAAGCTGAAGCTCCAATACTTTGGCCACCTGATGTGAAGAGCCAGCTCACTGAAAAAGACCCTAATGCTGGGAAACATTGAAGGCAGGAGGAGAAGGCAGTGACAGAGGATAAGATGGCTGGATGGTATCACCAGCTCAGTGGACATGAGTTTGAGCAAAGTTATGAAGGACAGGGAAGATTGGCATGATGCAGTCCACGGGGTCACAAAGAGTTGGACATGACTTAGCAAATAAAAAACAACAAATGAAAGTTCTAATATGGAAATAGATGTTTATCTGTCAAGATATGTCTATTATGGGTCTCTGATTATTACCTAAGTATTAGGAAATAAAACAGCCTAGGTTTAGAGGTACTAACTCTATTTATGTTTTTATTTTATTCAGTGTTATTTTCTAAATCAATGATAGTAATGGCTTATTTTTCATGCTTTACAAGTCTTGATGGTCACTTCATTTGTGAAACTTAGCACTGACTTTAAAACATAGAAATCATATGAAATTCAAACACATGCTTCTCTAAAGCAACTACAACCCAGCTCTGGGGGATAAGAGCTACATAACACCTAGAAGGTCTTTTCTATCATTAAAAGTCAGGAAAGTCTCTTAAGACCTGCTTCAGAAGACAGTCACAAGGAGTGTGTTCTTTTAGAAGATCTGATTATAGTAAGCATGAGTCTATTTCATAGGAACCTGGAATGTCAGGTCCATGAATCAAGGCAAATTGAAAGTGGTCAAACAGGAAATGGCAAGAGTGAACGTTGACATTCTAGGAATCAGTGAACTAAAATGGACTGGAATGGATGAATTTAACTCAGATGACCATTATATCTGCTACTGTAGGCAAGAATCCCT
>NW_011494753.1:12006180-12007407 GCF_000754665.1 Bison bison bison | reverse complement strand
TCATAGGAACCTGGAATGTCAGGTCCATGAATCAAGGCAAATTGAAAGTGGTCAAACAGGAAATGGCAAGAGTGAACGTTGACATTCTAGGAATCAGTGAACTAAAATGGACTGGAATGGATGAATTTAACTCAGATGACCATTATATCTGCTACTGTAGGCAAGAATCCCTCAGAAGAAATGGAGTAGACATCATGGTCAACAAGAGAGTCTGAAATGCAGTACTTGGATGCAATCTCAAAAATGACAGAAAGATCTCTGTTTGTTTCAAAGGCAAACCTTTCAATATCACAGTAATCCAAGCCTATGCCCCAACCAGTAACGCTGAAGAAGCTGAAGTTGAATGGTTCTATGACGACCTACAAGACCTTTTAGAACTAACACCCAAAAAAGATGTCATTTTCATTACAGGGGACTGGAATACAAAAGTAGGAAGTCAAGAAATACCTGGAGTAACAGGCAATTTTGGCCTTGGAGTACAGAATGAAGCAGGGCAAAGGCTAATAGAGTTTTGCCAAGAGAACACACTGGTCATAGCAAACACCCTCTTCCAACAACACAAGAGAAGACTCTACACATGGACATCACCAGATGGTCAACACCAAAATCAGATTGATTGTATTCTTTGCAGCCAAAGATGGAGAAGCTCTATACAGTCAGCAAAAGCAAGACTGGGAGTGGACTGTGGCTCAGACCATGAAGTCCTTACTGCCAAATTCAGACTTAAATTGAAGAAAGTAGAGAAAACCACTAGACCATTCAGGTATGACTTAAATCAAATCCCTTATGATTATACAGTGGAAGTGAGAAATAGATTTAAGGGAATAGATCTGATAGACAGAGTGCCTGATGAACTATGGACGGAGGTTCCTGACATTGTACAGGAGACAGGGATCAAGACCATCTCCATGGAAAAGAAATCAAAAAAGCAAAATGGCTGTCTGAGGAGGCCTTACAAATAGCTGTGAAAAGGAGAGAATCAAAAAGCAAACTAGAAAAGGAAAGATATAAGCATCTGAATGCAGAGTTCCAAAGAATACCAAGGAGAGATAAGAAGGACTTCCTCAGCGATCAATGCAAAGAAACAGAGGAAAACAACAGAATGGGAAAGACTAGAGATCTCTTCAAGAAAATTAGAGACACCAAGGGAACATTTCATGCAAAGATGGGCTCGATAAAGGACAGAAATGGTATGGACCTAACAGAAGCAGAAGATATTAAGAAGAG
>NW_011494753.1:12005723-12006012 GCF_000754665.1 Bison bison bison | reverse complement strand
CATTCCAATCCCAAAGAAAGGCAATGCCAAAAAATGCTCAAACTACCACACAATTGCATTCATCTCACATGCTAGTAAAGTAATACTCAAAAGTCTCCAAGCCAGGCTTCAGCAATACATGAACTGTGAACTTCCAGATATTCAATCTGGTTTTAGAAAAGGCAGAGGAATCAGAGATCAAATTCCCAACATCCACTGGATCATCGAAAAAGCAAGAGAGTTCCAGAAAAACATCTATTTCTGCTTTATTGACTTCAGTCGTGTCTGACTCTGTGCGACCCTATAGATG
>NW_011494753.1:12002321-12005623 GCF_000754665.1 Bison bison bison | reverse complement strand
AAAAGAAGTACGTCAAGGCTGTATATTGTCACCTTGCTTATTTAACTTCTATGCAGAGTACATCATGAGAAATGCTGGGCTGGAAGAAGCACAAGCTGGAAACAAGATTGCCAGGAGAAATATCAATAACCTCAGATATGCAGATGACACCACCCTTATGGCAGAAAGGGAAGAGGAACTAAAAAGTCTCTTGTCAAAAGTGAAATAGGAGAGTGAAAAAGTTGGCTTAAAGCTCAACATTCAGAAAACGAAGATCATGGCATCCAGTCCTATCACTTCATGGGAAATAGATGGGGAAACAGTGGAAACAGTGTCAGACTTTAATTTTGGGGGCTCCAAAATCAGATGGTGATTGCAGTCATGAAATTAAAAGACATTACTCCTTGGAAGGAAAGTTATGACCAACATAGATAGCATATTAAAAAGCAGAAATGTTACTTTGCCAACAAAGGTCCGTCTAGTCGAGGCTATGGTTTTTCCTGTGGTCATGTATGGATGTGAAAATTGGACTGTGAAGAAGGCTGAGCGCCGAAGAATTGATGCTTTTGAACTCTGGTGTTGGAGAAGACTCTTGAGAGTCCCTTGGACTGCAAGGAGATCCAACCAGCCCATTCTAGAGGAGATCAGCCCTGGGATTTCTTTGCAAGGAATGATGCTAAAGCTGAAACTCCAGTACTTTGGCCACCTCACACAAAGAGTTGACTCACTGGAAAAGACTCTGATGCTGGGAGAGATTGGGGGCAGGAGGAGAAGGGGACGACAGAGGATGAGATGGCTGGATGGCATCACTGACTCGATGGATTTGAGTCTGAGTGAACTCTGGGAGTTGGTGATGGACAGGGAGGCCTGGCGTGCTGCGATTCATGGTGTCACAAAGAGTCAGACACCACTGAGCGACTGAACTGAACTGAGTCTATTTCAGATAAGGAGAGATGATCTTCCAGACTTCTAAAATTTCTTGCACTGTGTTCATGTATGAAACAGTATTAGAAACAGAATTATGTAAAATAGAACTATTCAACAGCATTGATGAAATCTGTATTGGTGAGGCCAAAAGTCCATAAGGGATGAACTTAAAAGACTCTCTCCATGAGACAAATTAACATTTATATTGTAGAAAAACATATCAAAGGCTGACAAAAGAAGAAACCAGATCCAAAAATATTATTGTTCCAACTAAAGTTGGCCAGGGATACAGGCAATATCCTAGTAACAAGAGCTTAGTAGTTAATATTAGCATCGTCAATATAGACTACTGTTTCACATAAGGTGGTCAGATATTCCCATCCCAGTTTTTGTTTATTTATAAATCTCATGCTTTATAAAACCTTTTTCCAGTACTCTTAGTTTAAATAGGATTCTGTTATCTAGACACAAAGACTGAGCTCTTCAGGGGAATTCTTATTCTAAATGAAATTAGTAATGACTGCAGAGATCCTGCTTTACCAATCCAACACAGATTTTTGGGTTTTATCTTTGTGTGTCTATCTAGAGGCTTAGTGTCACAAAGCCTTGCTGAATGATGAAGAGTTTAAGGATGTATGTAGAATATCCACTGAGAATTGTTCCAAGACCTAGATCTAGAATACTATATACCAAAATAAACTGAGTATTATTAGATTACAAAATGACCTAATTTTTTTATATCTTCATTTCTCAATGGAATTTAATAAAATAATTGTAAGCTACCATAACAAAGTAGAGAAGATAGGAAACCACACATATCTGTCCATTTCTCTGTAATTTCCCTCTATTTTTTATGAGTCCTTTGCTCCATTAATGTTCTGCGACTCTTCATTCCCAAATATATGTCAGTATCAATACAAAATTCCCCTTCATTTGCATTCATTGACAATCTGATGGTAAAATGCCCCCCATTGTCTGTTCTCCAGCAACAGAACCATTCCGTAAATCGTTACCTTGATCCTTCGTGCCCCCTTCCTAAGTATACCACTCTTACACATCTGACAGTATACAGAGACATTGAAGACACAGAGATATAGTTTTACAAAAACTGATTCCAATGGTCAATGACCTTCATTTTGTTCAGTGGGTAAAAATTATAAATAATCTGAAAAGCAAAACATAGAATACATTAATGATCTCCCATAAAAGATCTGCTTGCATGTTCTAGTATGTGTCTTTCACAAATTTACTGTGCACCAGTTGCTGCTGCTGCTAAGTCACTTCAGTCGTGTCCAACTCTGTACGACCCCATAGAAGGCAGCCCACCAGGCTCCCCCATCCCTAGGATTCTCCAGGCAAGAACACTGGAGTGGGGTGCCATTTCCTTCTCCAATGCATAAAGTGAAAAGTGAAAGTGAAGTCGCTCAGTCGTCTGAGACTCTTAGCGAGCCCATGGACTGCAGCCTACCAGGCTCCTCCATCCATGGGATTTTCCAGGTAAGAGTACTAGAGTGGGGTGTCATTGCCTTCTCCATTAGCTAATCTAAAAGCCTCAGTATATATTTAATGCACCATTAACAAGTGGGATCATCAAGGGGAACAAAAGTTTCTGCAGAGCAGCTAATAAAAATGTCTCCAAAGGAATATTTTTACTTTGTAAACATAAAATCATCAATCTAGAAACAGATTGGCCATTTAGATAATAGCACACTGTTTGAACTATCTTTTGGCCAGAATACAACTTCTTTAAAGTAAAAATAATTTTTCTTGATAATATACACATACTTTTGTGTAAGAATTTTATTTTCATGTCATATATTTTAGTGAATCATGTTCATAAAATAATTTCCTTCAATGAAAATGGATGTCCTTAACACCCACCTGTGATGTGAAAAATGTGAGGGACACAGCTTTATATTCAATAGCAATAGTTGAAACTAGATGATAAAATCTTTTAAAAACTGGCCATTGACAAATTAGTAGATGTATCCTGATTGAAGTGAAGTGAAGTGAAAGTCACTCAGTTGTGTTCAATTCTCTGCGACCCCATGAACTATACAGTCCATGGAAATCTCCAGGGCGGAGTACTAGAGTGGGTACCTTTCCCTTCTCTAAGGGATCTTCCCAACCCAGGAATTGAACCCAGGTCTCCTGCATTGCAGGCAGATTCTTTACCAGCTGAGCCAAAAGGGAAGCCATTAGCATACTCTTATAGTGATACAAAGGAGTACATCAAGGCTGTATATTGTCACCCTGCTTATTTAACTTATATGCAGAGTACATCATGAGAAACGCTGGACTGGAAGAAGCACAAGCTGGAATCAAGATTGCCGGGAGAAATATCAATAACCTCAGATATGCAGATGACACCACCCTTATGGCAGAAAGTGAAGAGG
>NW_011494753.1:11998070-12001590 GCF_000754665.1 Bison bison bison | reverse complement strand
GGGTGAACTCTGGGGGTTGGTGATGGACAGGGAGGCCTGGCGTGCTGTGATTCATGGGGTCGCAAAGAGTCCGACACGACTGAGCCACTGAACTGAACTGAACTGATAGTGATACAATCGTTATATTTTCTAGGGGAAGTCTCAACAGAAAACATTAATTCTAAGCCAAAGTTCATTTAACAAGAAAACTTTTAACAGGAATCTAACATTATCAGAAGAAAAAAAAAATTAAAGCATCTGAAACTACACAGAAGTCCTCCACTGTATTACCATGATTCCAAGATAGTTTAAATCCCATCTGTGGAAATGTTATATACAGTGTGTGTAAAATGCATTCTCAAGCCTTGAATTGAAAATTTACTTCTCTTCATCTCTTCTCATGGACTAGTACAAAGCCTACAGGAAAGAAAAAAAAATGATTTGGACTATAAATATTTGAGATTAATTGATATTTCAATCCCTACATTTTGCATTCCAAGGCTCTTTTCTAACTCTGAGTTTCCAATGAGAATAGAATTTTCCCAAAGTAATACTGTGTAACCCTCCACTTGAAATTTGTCTTGAGTTTGAAGAACCTAGAGAGAGAAAAAGGAGGTAACATTTACTGAGTATATACTATAAACAGAGAATAATGTTTCATGGCTTATATATTACAGATTTAAACATTACATTAGTCCTGTGAGGTAGGTGGTATTTAACCCCATTTTACCAATGCTGAAACTGATGCTTAAATAGGTTAGGTAACCTCACAATCACACCATTAGTTAAAAAGGAGGGTTCTGTCTGATTCTTGCGAGGGAAGAAGACCGGCTCAGAAGTAAGAAGTAGCTGCTTGAGCTGATTCTGGCTTCTAGGACTTACAAGCAGAGAAGTCTAGGTTTCTCTTCAGAACTCTGTCCTAGGAAAACTTTGAAGAAAAACTTTTCTCATCCGATTAAAGATATCAGTTAAGAAAAGAGAACAGAATGAGGACTTTTCATGAAAGAGAGAAGCCAAAGAAAAGGAAAAAACATGAAGTCCCTAGCCCTCAGTATGGCTGCCTTGGTAAATATAAAGAAAAGAGCACAAAGACTCCTTTCCATCCTGAAGAACTCCATCAGTCAAAGAAAAAGCTCTAGGGCTTCAAAAGGGAACTCAAGATGGCCAGTTTCTCCACTGTTCATATTAACAAACTAACTGATAAATTAGTGATTTAGATATTTAGAATTCTAAAATAGAAATTATTTAAGTTGGTTTTAGAAATCAAAGCTATTAGCTTGAACCATGTGAAAATCTATGCTACATTCATAGATCAAAAATGGTTGAATAATAACAATTTCCCAGGATTAACTTAATATAATATTAAATTGTTAACACCAATTCAAACATAGGAGATCCAAACAATTAATATTCAGTCATACAAATAACCTGAGATCACTGTATGTTACACATTTGGACACTCAAAATCTTTCTGATAAAGCCTGTTTGCAGGTGGATCAGTTCCGAAGGCACAGAGCTCTGAAAAACTATTCAGGAAACAGTCCTTTGCCATGACAGCAATTTGACATGATGCAAAGCAAAACACGTGTGAACAAAGTTCCACTTCCCTCATGCCATGGGCACTTTTTCAGGCTAAGCTAGCTAATTTGTGCTTAGCTATTCTCACAGCTGTGGCAGAGCTTTAGTTAGGACCTCAGTATAATTTATATTCAGCCAATATTTGTGTGAAAGAACAGATTTAATTTTTAAAGGGCAGGCCTTCAAGGTTTTAGCATAACTAAGCCTGAATTAACATGTTTGCAATAAGGGCTGAAGCAAGCTGCTCAGTGCACTGGCCAATTCCAGTGTAAAGCAAGCCCCCTTAGGTTTTCTACCACATGCTTGATAGGCCTCTCCTCCTTGGCAAAGGCAGACAGAATATATCCTGTAGGTTCCCTGTGCAGCAAGAGGCTGAAACAGCATTTAAATTGGATCCTTGGAGCCAAGGGGGAAATACAAAGCTTCCAATTTCAGGAGAAAGGCTGGAGTGAAATTCAGCTGATATCACTGTCATGCTTAGAAGAAGGAAGAGGCAGACAAGCCCAAGAGGGGACAATCATAACAAACAGGAACTCTGAATCTCTAAAGCGGAACTGTAAAGCCAAATCCTCATCATCTGAAAGCATACAGTGTCATGCACTCCTGGGAGAATACAGAGATGGGCACTTTTAGAATGCTTTCCCTTGAGAGTACAATGGAGACCTTCTCTTCTGCTTTCCTCTGTCTTTGAAATTTAAGGAGCACACTTAGTGTACTGAACACTGTCCCGGACATTAGGTCCAGATACCAGATATTGGAGGACTGAGAAGAGAAGAAACCTAAGAAATATTTAAGAACCACATCACATGGGAATGTAAGCAAGGGTTTGGGGGACAAGTCCAATATGGAAAATAATTAGGTAACTGACCTCAAGCATATAGAGTCTAGGCAATTAAGACGCTATGCAAGTGAATTTAAGAGGGTCGCTTTTAAGGGATATGTTCCTGAAAGGGTATGTCCCTGCTACTTTCCAACACCTTCCTCCTCCACCCTGAAACTTAAATCTTCTCCTTTCACCTTACTTAAGGATTGAACTTTTGAAGATCCTTCCCCCTTAAGGAGTACGTATTCACAAAATACCTTAAATGCAATCTGTTTTATAAGGCCCTATGTTTTTTTAATACCATTACGAATCAAGACAGTAGAGCATAGTGGAGAATTAGTGAATAAAGTTATTGAGTGAAGATAATCCAAGATTGCACTAAAAACCTCCCCAAACTACAGAGCACTTCTTTTCCCATTATGATTGAAATCATGTACATTTTAATTTGGCTTATTCAGGGTAAATAAATGTTTTCAAAGGAAAGAAAAATATAAAACAAAGGATTAAGTATCTTGATGTCCTTTAGATTATCTTTGAAAATTTTACTATCAGATTTCTTCACACCAAGAGACTAAACTGGAACCTAATTACATTATAGAATTAAATTATGCATGCCTTAAAAAAATAAACTTTTTCTTTTCTAAAATATAGTTAACAGAAATTAGCTTTCTCAATCTCTTCTATATTGACTTCTTTTTCTAGTGTACTTTTAAAGTCGTATCTTAGACCTTGTGTTGTACATATGAAGTTTTTTCCAGTCAAGCATCTTTTTGTCCATCTTTTGATAAAAAACTCAATTACCCTTTAAAAAGTGAGAGCAAATTGGGTTTTTATTCTCAATATTCCCCATTTTCTGCATTCTTATCCTTGGTGTTTCTTCCAGTAGTGGGCACAGTGTACTTCCCCACCTCATTGACATGGGATTGGCTATGTTATTTGCTCTGGTCACCAGAATGTTAGTAGCCATGACACTGCTGCCTGCTGCCAAGTTGCTTCAGTTGTGTCCGACTCTGTGCAACCCCATGGACTGCAGCCTACCAGGCTTCTCCATCCCTGGGATTCTCCAGGCAAGAACACTGGAGTGGGTTGCCATTTCCTTCTCCAATGCATGAAAGTGGAAAGTGAAAGTGAAGTCACTCA
>NW_011494753.1:11996600-11997970 GCF_000754665.1 Bison bison bison | reverse complement strand
CACTCAGTCGTGTCCGACTCTTAGCAACCCCATGGACTGCAGCCTACCAGGCTCCTCCATCCATGGGATTTTCTGGGCAACAGTACTGGAGTGGGGTGCCATTGCCTTCTCTCATGACACAGAATGCTTCAAACATATTAGTATTAGTGCTCTCTGTGCCCTTCAGCAATGGGCATGAGAAAAGATGTCCCAAGGCAGTGCCTGGGTTCCAAAAACCTTAGAGACACGTGAAAGTGAAAGTCGCTCAGTCAAGTCTGACTCTTCACAGCCTCATGGACTATGCAGTCCATGGAATTCTCCAGGCCAGAATACTACAGTGGGTAGTCATTCCCTTCTCCAAGGGGTCTTCCCAACCCAGGGATCAAACCCAGGTCTTCCACATTGAAGGCGGATTCTTTACCATCTGAGCCAAAGGAAAGCCCCAGAATACTGGAGTGCATAGCCTATCCCTTCTCCAGGGGATCTTTCCTGCCCAGGAATTGAACCTGGGTCTCCTGCATTGCAGGTGGATTCTTTACCAACTGAGCTATCAGGGGAATGCAGAGAGGCACATGAAGCAGAGCTAAAACACCACCTGTTCTGGAGCCAAGCCCAGGTAAGTCATGCCAAGAGCAGCCAAGCCCCAGTTGACCCACTGAGACATGAATAAGAAATAATTGTTTATTGTTATATAACAATGATATCTTTTTGTTGTCATTTGTTATAGAGTATGGTTGGCATCGAATCTAACTGATACAAAAACCAAGTTTTCTCCTTGTAAATCCTTGTTAGACTTTCCATAAAGATTCTCTGCTTCTACTAGATAAGATGTGAGCACATAACCAAAGTTAGATCAATTTCTCTCTCTCTCCAAAAAATTTCAATCAACCCGAATGACAAAGATTGAAAAGAGTTGAAACTCTTTCATCCTGGGAGTTCTGAAGCGACTGTACAATAATTCTTAAAACCAAAATGCCTAAAAATGCTGTTTCTTGATTTTTCAAAGTCGTCTTCTTCTTCATATTTTTCCTTTATTCTAGTGTTATATCTAGTCATTAAATTATTCATTTATTCTTAAGTTAGAAATTAATTTTTGGCATCTGATAACTCAAAAACCTTAACACTTTCAAGGATTTCATTTTTTTTTTAAGGATTCCATTTTTAATCTTTAAGTAAATTTGTTCAGTTCAGTTCAGTTCAGTCGCTCAGTCATGTCCAACTCTTTGCAACCCCATGAATCACAGCACACCAGGCCTCCCTGTCCATCACCAACTCCTGGAGTTCACCCAGACTCATGTCCATAAAGTCAGTGATGCCATCCAGCCATCTCATCCTCTGTTGTCCCCTTCTCCTCCTGCCCTCAATCCCTCCCAGCATCAGAATCTTTTCCA
>NW_011494753.1:11990005-11996231 GCF_000754665.1 Bison bison bison | reverse complement strand
TTTCTACTCTTCCACTTTCACTTTCTATCTAAAGGCTTTTAGTTCCTCTTCACTTCTGCCATAAGGGTGGTGTCATCTGCATATCTGAGGTTATTGATATTTCTCCCGGCAATCTTGATTCCAGCTTGTGCTTCTTCCAGTCCAGCATTTCTCATGATGTACTCTGCATATAAGTTAAAAAGCAGGGTGACAATATACAGCCTTGACATAACTCCTTTTCCTATTTGGAACCAGTCAATAAAAAATTTAGTATTGTTTGGATTTTCCAGGACTGACAGAAGGGTTAGTCACTCAGTCATGTCCAACTCTTTGCAATCCAATGGACTGTAGCCCACTAGGTTCATCTGATGATAGAATTCCCCAGGCAAGAATACTGGAGTGGGTTGCCATTCCTCCTCCAGAGGATCTTCCTGACCCAGGGATTGAACCTATGTCTCCTGCATTGCAAGCAGATTCTTTACCATCTGAGCCACCTGGGAAGCCCAATAAATAACAAACAGAGCTACAATTATAGCAGAGATTAAAAATATTGTGTTGTCATAAACATTCATTCTTTTTTTTTTTTTTTCTGTAAGATAGCTCTGTGCTGTGCTTAGTCACTCAGTTGTGTCTGACTCTGTGATCCCATGGACTGTAGCCAGCCAGGCTCCTCTATCCTTGGGAATTCTCCAAGTGAGAATACTGGTATGGGCTGCCATGCCCTCCTCCCGGGGATCTTCCCAACCCAGGGACTGAACCCAGGTCTCCTGCACTGCAGGCAGATTCTCTATTGTCTGAACTGCCAGGGAAGCCCAAGATGGCTCTAGTAATGCTTGAAAGAAAGAAAGTGAAAGTGAAGTCGCTCAGTCATGTCTGACTCTTTGTGACCCCATGGACTGTAGCCCACCAGGCTCCTCCATCCATGGAATTTTCTAAGCAAGAGTACCAGAGTGAGTTGCCATTTCCTTCTCCAGGGGATCTTCCTGACCCAGGGATCGAACCCAGGTCTCCCGCATTGCAGGCAGACACTTGACTGTCTGAGCCACCAGGGAATCCCAGTAATGCTTAGTTGTCTTTAACTTTACTCAAAACAATTTTCTTAGATTGTATTGTGACAGCTACCATATCAGTGTATGTTTAAAAGACATCAAAATTGGTGAATTTTTTTAGCCATTTTAATGTTGAAGATGGAAGAAAACAAGCAACATTTTCAGCATATTATGCTTTATTATTTGAAGAAAGATAAAAACACAAATGAAGTGCAAAAAAGTCTTGAAGAGTGTATGGAGAAGGTTCAGTGACTGATTGATCATGTCAAAAGGGTCACAGTTTCATGCTGGAGATTTCTCTCTGAATGACGCTCCATGATCAGGTAGGCCAAATGAAGTTAACAGTGATCAAATTGAGATATTCATTGAGAACAATCAACATTATATAAGGTCGGAGATAGAGAACATACTCAAAATATCAAAATCAAGCCCTGAAAATCATTTCCATCAGCGTGGTTAACTTAATCACTTCTATATTTGGGATCCACATAAGTTAAGCCAAAAAAAAAAAAAAAAACTTCACCATATTTCCACATGAAATTCTCTAGTTTAATGTAATGAAAATATCCCATTTTAAAAACATACTGTGATGGGTGATAAAAGATTTTGTACAATAATAAGGAATGGAAGAGATTGTGGGGCAAGCCAAACATCAAGCACAACAAAGGCAAGGCTGGTCTTCTTCCAAGAAGGTGATGTTGTGTATATAGTGGGACTGGAAGGCAGTCCTCTACTATGAACTCTTTCTGGAAAACCAGATAATTAATTCCAACAAGTACTGCTCCAATTAGAAAACTGAAAGTAGCACTCTAAAAAGCAACCAGGATTGTTGTCCTTCAGTTGCTCAGTAATGTCCACTCTTTGCGATCTCATGAACTACAACACACCAGGATTCCCTGTCCTTCACTATCTCCCTGAGTTTGCTCAAACTCATGTCCGTTGAGTCAGTGATGTCATCCAACCATCTCATCCTCTGTCACCCCCTTCTGTTCTTGCCCTCAATCTTTCCCGGCATCAGGGTCTTTTCCAGTGAGTTAGCTCTTTGCATCAGGTGGCCAAAGTATTGGAGCTTCAGCTTCAGCATCAGTCCTCCCAATATTCTGTGTTGATTTCTTTTAGGATTGACTGGTTTGATCTCCTTGCTGTCCAATGTACTCTCAAGAGCCTTCTCCAGCACCACAGTTTGAAAATATCAATTCTTCAGTGCTCAGCCTTCTTTATGGTCCAACTCTCACATCCATACATGACTACTGGGAAAACCACTGCTTTGACTATGCAGACATTTGTCAGCAAAGTGATGTCTCTGCTTTTTAATACAATGTCTAGGTTTGTCATAGCTTTTCTTCCAAGGAGCAAGTGTCTTTTAATTTCATGGCTGTAATTACCATCTGCAGTGATTTTGGAGCCCAAGAAAAAAAAATCTGTCACTATTTCCACTTTTCCCCCAACTATTTGCCATGAAATGATAGTACCAAATGCTATGATCTTAGTTTTTTGAAAGTTGAGTTTCAAGCCAGCTTTTTTACTTCCCTCTTTCACCTTCACCAGGAGGCTCTTTAGTTACTCTTTGCTTTCTGCCATTAGGATGGTATCATTTTCTTTGAGATTGCTGATTTTTTCCCTGCAATCTTGATTTCAGCTTGTGATTCATTAGTCCACCATTTCACATGATTTACCCTGCATATAAGTTAAATAAGCAGGGTGACAATATACAGCCTTGGCACACTCCTTCACAATTTTGAACCAGTCATTGGATCCATGTTGCTTTCTGACCTGCATACAGGTTTCTCAGGAGACAAGTAAGGTGGTCTGGTGTTCCAATCTCTTTAAGAACTTTCCATAACTTGTTGTGATCCACACAGTCAAAGGCTTTAACATAGTCGATGAAGCAGAATTAGTTTTTTTTTTTTTTCCCTAGAACTCCCTGGCTCCACCTATGATCCAAGGAATGTTAGCAATTTGATCTCTGGTTCCTCTGCCTTTTCTAAATCCAGCTTGTACGTTTGGAAATTCTTGCCTCGTGTACTAATGAAGTCTAGGTAATTTAGAGCATTACCATGCTAGCATGTGGAATGAGTGCAATTGTGCTATAGTTTGACCCTTCTCTGGCATTGCCTTTATAGAGATTGGAATGAAAGCTGACCTTTTCCAGTCCTGTGGCCACTGCTGAGTTTTTCAAATTTGCTGGCATACTGAGTGCAGCACTTTAACAGCATCACCTTTTAGGATTTGAAATAGCTCAGCTGGAATTCCATCATCTCCTGTAGCTTTTTTCATAGTAATTTTTCCCAAGGCCCACTTGACTTTACACTCCAGGATGTCTGGCTCTCTGTGAGTGATCACACCATCGTGGTTATCTGAGTCATTAAGACCTTTTTTGTATAGTTCTTTTGTGTATTCTTGGCACCTCTTTTTAATTTTTTCTGCTTCTGTTAGATTCTTGCCATTTCTGGCCTTTATTTTGTCCATTTTGCATGAAATGTTACCTTAGTATCTCTATTTTTCTTGAAGAGATCTCTAGTCTTTTCCACTCTATTGTTTCCCTCTATTTCTTTGCATTGTTCACTTAAGAAAGGCTTTCTTATCTCTCCTTGCTATTCTTTGGAACTCTGCATTCATTTTGGTATATCTTTTCCTTTCTGCTTTGCCTTTTACTTTTCTTTTCTTTTCTCAGCTATTTATAAGGCCTCCTCATACAGTCATTTTGCCTTCTTTCATTTCTTTTTCTTTGGGATGTTTTGGTCACTGTCTCCTATACAATGTTAGGAACTTCTATCTGTAGCTCCTCAGGCACTCTGTCTACCAGATCTAATCCCTTAGATATTTATCACCTCCATCCCTAATTATAAGGGATTTGATTTAGGTCATACCTGAATAGTCTAGTGTCTTTCCCTACTTTGTTCAATTTAAACTTGAATTTTTCAATAAGAGCTCATGATCTGAGTCACAGTCAGCTCCAGGTCTTGCTTTTGTTGACTGTATAGAACATCTACATCTTCAGCTGCAAAGAATATAATCAATCTGATTTCAGTATTGACCCTACAGAAAATGCACAACCTATCAGGGTAACTCAGGTCATCATTTCTCTGATGACCATCTAAAAACTGCTATAGCATGGCTAGGAAGTTCTGATTCATCCACCATATTCGCCAGCCATTGAACCTTCAGATTTGCATTTATTTTGGTCTTTATAAAATTACCTTAATGGAAAAAAGTTCAATACCCTGGAAGACTGTAAAAGGCACCTTAAATCATTCTTTGCTCAAAAAGTTTTGGGAAGATAGAATTATGAAGTTGTCAGAAAATGGCAGAAGGTAGTGGAAATAAATGGTAACTGTGTAGTTCGGTGAAGTTCTTGCTGAAGATGAAGAAATGTCTTTTATTTTTACTTAAAAACCAAAGGCACTTTCTGGCCAGCCCAATAGTAAGAGAAAAACTAAGACCAAAGTTAGCCAATGAATATATGAACATTCAATAAGAAGAGTTACATTTCTAGAAAAATATAATTTGCAAATTTTGCTAATTAACAAATTTTCAGTCATTAAATTAATCAAATTGGTTTTACATCAGTGTTTCTCATTCTTGGTACTATTGACATTTTGTACCAAATAATTATTTGAAGTCAGAGCCTGCCCTGTACTTTGGGTATGTGGCAGTCTAGGTTGTCTCCATCCACTAAATGCCTGTAGTATCCTTAGAGTTGTGACACTTATGTCTTTAGACACTGCCTTGATGCCTCCTTAGAAAAACAATGGCTCCTTGATTGAGAACCACTGGAATGGATTAGTGG
This sequence comes from Bison bison bison, assembly GCF_000754665.1. NCBI lineage: Eukaryota > Metazoa > Chordata > Mammalia > Artiodactyla > Bovidae > Bison > Bison bison. The sequence goes on along the minus strand of NW_011494753.1, from coordinate 11,991,413 downwards.
GCATGTACATGTAGGCACACACACGCACACACACACACATTCTCTCTCTTTCTCTGTCTATTTTATTATTGAGATAAATAGAGATATTATCTCTATAATTGGGAGATTATTATTATTATCTCTATAATTGAGAGATTATTATCTATTATTGAGATAGAGATACTATCTCTATAATAATAGAGATATTATTATCTCTACCTTATTATTGCCTAAAATAGCTTTATCTACAAGCTCCATAAACCCACAAATTAACAAATAATCTTTCCCTTTAAAAGAGTCCCATGTGTGCATGCTTGGTCACTTTAGTCGTGCCTGACTCTTTGCAACCCTATGAACTGTAGCCCACCAGATTCCTATCCCATGGGATTCTCCAGGCAGGAATACTGGAGTGGGTTGCCAGGCTCTCCTTCAGAGGATCTTCCAGACTCAGGGATCAAACCTGCATCTCCGGTGTCTACTGCACTGAAGGTGGATTCTTACCTGCTGAGACATCAGGGAAGCCTTAAAAGTGTTTCCCTGAGACTCAAATAGAAAGACTTGACTTTATGCAATTGGCAATAAATTACATTATGTGAAAACTGCATAAGGGAAAAATGAGAAAGAATATAGGTAGATGTGCTTTCTTAAGGGAGATTTAATAATTCTTAAAATTAGAAGATTGATTTTTTTCAATGTACAAAAGTATATTAAACTGAATTAAGACAATCCTAGGAATTCAAGGATAGGTATTAGAAAAAATATGATTTTATCACTACTACCGATAAATTTGGGATGGACATGTACACGTTGCAAAATTTAAAATGGATAAACAACAAGAATATACTTTATAGCACATGGAACTCTGCTCAATGTTATGTGGCAGCCTGGATGGGAGGGGAGTTTGGGGGCAAACGGATACACATATATATGTGGCTGAGTCCCTTCACTGTTCACCTGAAAATATGATAACATTGTTAATCAGCTATACTCCAATATAAAATAAAAAGGTTTTTAAAAAATGGATGTATCTTGCAGACATAATACTGAGCAAAAGATGTAATAAACAGATAAATACACCATTATTTCTTTTATATAAATTTCAAAAACAGAGAGAGAGAAGAGAGAAAGGTAGACTAACATTCTGGGGTGCGGGGAAAGGTAGTACAGTCTTCATCAGGACAAAAAAAGACTCAGGACAGAGAAGTGAGAAGCTGGGAAGGAGTTTACTATCAGGTTTGCCAAGAGTCAAGTAGGCTAAAAAGTTTTCTGTGTAGGCTTCTTACTTCATGGAATAAAAGGAGAGGGAAAAGGTCATTCTGTAGTTCAATCAGGTGAGAATTAGAAATTCCAGGTGTCAAGTCAGAAATTCTAAAAGTACAAAGACAATGACGTTTGAAGAAAAGCCTGAGGGCAATGGGAGCCTTGTGGA
>NW_011494753.1:11989371-11989648 GCF_000754665.1 Bison bison bison | reverse complement strand
TTCACAGGACGTCTTCAGAGCCATGCATCCAGACCCTGACATTGTGCGGTTGTACCTTAAACCACTGCTCATTGGAGAGCTTGCTCCAGAAGAGCCCAATCAGGAGAGAAACAAAAACTCCCAGTTGGTAGAAGATTTCCAAGAACTGCGGAGGACATTAGAGACCATGAATATGTTCAATGCCAACCTGGGGTTCTTCTTCCTTCACCTCGCCCAGGTCTTGATTTTGGAGGCCTGGCTTGGGTAATAGTGTGGCATTTTGGCAGTGGCTGGCTTA
>NW_011494753.1:11986712-11989271 GCF_000754665.1 Bison bison bison | reverse complement strand
AGGGTTTCTCTGCAAAATGGTGGAATAACCGACACTTCCAACACCATGTAAAAACAAACATCTACCCCAAAGACCCAGATGTTGTTTTTGGCCCATTTTTTGTTGTTGGAGATTTACAACCTGTCAAGTATGGCAAGAACAAAATCAAATACATCGACTACGAGAAGCAGCACCTGTACTTCTACACGGTTGGGGCCGCCCTTCTCATGCCAGTATATTTGAACCTGGATTCCATTAGAGCAATGTACCGCAGAGGGTACTGGGAGGACATTGCCTGGGTCAGCACCTTTTATATCCGCTATTTCATCACATTTGGCCCTTTCTATGGAATCTTTGGAACCCTGGTGCTCATATACTTAGTCAAGCTTCTTGAAAGTCTCTGGATTGCATATGTTACCCAGATGAGCCACATACCAATGAAAATGAGCACAGAGGAGAACCAGGACTGGTTCAGCTCTCAGGTCTTGGCCACCTGTAATGTTGAACAGTCCTTTTTCAATGACTGGTTCACTGGGCACTTGAACTTCCAAATTGAGCACCATCTATTTCCCACAATGCCACGCCATAATTATCACAAGGTGGCACCTCTGGTGAAGTCACTGTGTGCCAAGCATGGACTACCATATGTGAATAAGCCCATATTGAAGGCATTTGGAGATATTATCAGGGCCCTGAAGAAGTCTGCAGCCCTCTGGATGGATGCTTACTACAGCCATCCAGAAACATAATGTGGATGTGCGTGAGTCTGTGTTAAAGAGAAAGCCACAGGCCCCAAAGTGTCACTTGTGCTAAAGCTCATGATACCAAACCTCTCTAATGCCTGACTTACTTGCAGTTTCAACCTTCCCCAAAGTGAAATTTTAATCGTCTGTAATTCTTCTGATCAACTATCTGTATTTTTTTTGAATCAGCTATCTAGGAGGTAATCTGTTGTTCTTCATCCCTGCCCCCAGCCCAGAGGAAGAAGAGGATAAAACCCTTGTCATCCCCTCCCCATCATCAAAAAATTGTCTGCCCTAAATATACTTTGCTGAGAGCTTCCTTCCCCCTCTCTTCTTCTGATAAAAGCCTTCCATTTTCCCAACCCCTCAGAGCCCCATTTGATTAACTTTGTTCATAAATCACTGAATAAAGCCAATTCAATCATCAAATATAAAAAAAAAAATAAATAAATAAATTTCAAAAACAGATAAACTAGTACACAACATTAGAAGTGAGAATGTCAGTGACCCTCAGCAGATGCAAATAGTGGGCAGTGAAAGAAAAAGGGCATGAGGTGGGTACTAGAATCCTGATAAATGTTATGCTTCTCGACCAGGGGTTGATTACATACACATTTTAACTTTGTGTAAATTATTTGAGCTGTACACCTATGAATAATGTGCTTTTCTGTATGTGCCTTATAATACAATAAAATTGTTTAAACAATTTCCCATACCCCAATTTAAACAACTGGGAATGAACTGGAAGCTTTAATCTGATAAAAGGTATCTGTAACTAACCTATAAGTAACATTAAAATTAAAACACTTATATGGTGATCAAATTGATCAAATGGAAATTTTTTTATATTGCCTGTAGTCATAATCTTTTCATTGTCATTGCTGTATGTGTTCTTTTCTAAGATCATGGCATCTGGTCCCATCATTTCATGGCAAATAGAAGAGGAAAAAGTGGAAGCTGTGATGGATTTTATATTTCTGGGCTCCAAAATCCCAAAGAAAGGCAATGCCAAAGAATGTTCAAATTACTACATAACTATGCTCATTTCACATTCTAGCAAGGTAATGCTCAAAATCCTTCAAGCTAGGCTTCAACAGTAGTGAACAGAGAACTTCCATATCTACAAGCTGGATTTAAATAAGACAGAGGAACCAGAGATCAAATTGCCAACATCTGTTGGATCATAGAAAATTCAAGGAAATTATGTTTATTGTTCCTTTCCTTTCACTTTCTTTATTTTGGAGTGGTACTAAAGTTTTTCTAGTTGTAACTCTTGATATCTGTTTTATGTACATCTCGTAAGATTTAAGTGACTAAGCATCCACAAACAATATTTAATATGCTGTGTCATCCTTCATATTCAGTTCAATTTAATTTACAATTTTAATTCTGAATTCTTCTGTGACAAATGGATTACAGGGAATTTCTCTAGTTACATTTTTACTATTTATTCTAGTTTAATATTATCATGGTCGTAGAGCATAATTTGTATTATCTCAGTCTTTTGACTACGTCAAGGCTGTATATTGTCACCCTGTTTATTTAACTTATATGCAGAGTACATCATGAGAAACACTGGGCTGGAAGAAACATAAGCTGGAATCAAGATTGCCGGGAGAAATATCAATAACCTCAGATATGCAGATGACACCACGCTTACGGCAGAAAGTGAAGAACTAAAAAGCCTCTTGATGAAAGTGAAAGTGGAGAGTGAAAAGTTGGCTTAAAGCTCAACATTCAGAAGATGAAGATCATGGCATCCGGTCCCATCACTTCATGGGAAATAGATGGGGAAACAGTGGAAATAGTGTCAGACTTTATTTTTCTGGGCTCCAAA
>NW_011494753.1:11985209-11986612 GCF_000754665.1 Bison bison bison | reverse complement strand
TGACTGCAGCCATGAAATTAAAAGCCACTTACTCCTTGGAAGGAAAGTTATGACCAACCTAGATAGCATATTCAAAAGCAGAGACATTACTTTGCCAACAAAGGTTCATCTAGTCAAGGCTATGGTTTTTCCTGTGATCATGTATGGATGTGAGAGTTGGACTATAAAGAAAGCTGAGCACAGAAGAACTGATGCTTTTGAACTGTGGTGTTGGAGAAAACTCTTGAGAGTCCCTTGGACTGCAAGGAGATCCAACCAGTCCATTCTGAAGGAGATCAGCCCTGGGATTTCTTTGGAAGGAATGATGCTGAAGCTGAAACTCCAGTACTTTGGCCACCTCATGGGAAGAGTTGACTCATTGGAAAAGACTCTGATGCTGGGAGGGATTAGGGGCAGGAGGAGAAGGGGACGACAGAGGATGAGATGGCTAGATTGCATCACCGACTCGATGGACATGAGTCTGGGTGAACTCCGGGAGTTGGTGATGGACAGGGAGGCCTGGCGTGCTGCGATTCATGGGGTCTCAAAGAGTCGGACATGACTGAGCGACTGATCTGATCTAATCTGATAATAATGCATCATGTAAGCCTAAAAAATTTTTGTGAATTTTGCCATTAGTTGCAACTTTTAAAATGCATTATATATGTTTATATATAGATATACACACAAAACACACATATATATATGTGTATATATATAAATTGTATATATATAAATTAGGACAAGTATTTCACCATGTTGCTCAAATCTCATATACGCGTACATGATTTTGGTCTAATTAGCGGCCACTGACAGAGATGTGGATTTATTTATTTCCTACTATACAGTGGATTTGTTTACCTCTCCTTTTAATTTTGCCAATATCTGTTTTGTACAGTTTGAAGTTTTGTTTTTGGTTGCACACAGACTTAAGGCTGTGAGATCTTGTTGATTTGTGCTAAGTTGCTTTAGTTGTATCAGACTCTTTGTGACCCCGTGGACTGGAGCCTGCCAGGTTCCTCTGTCCATGGGATTCTCCAGGCAAGAATACTGGAGTGGGTTGCCTTGTGCTTCTCTAGGGGATCTTCCTGACCCATGACTTGAACCTGTGTCTCTGTGTCTCCTGCATTGGCAGGCGGGTTCTTTACCACTGGGCCGACCAGGGAAGTCCTTTATTGCTATGAAGTGTCCTTCCTTATTTCTAGTACCTCCAGCCTTAAAGATTACTTTGTCTAACATTTAGTATAGCTGAACCAGCTTACTTCTGTTTAGGATTTGCACAATATATTTTTTCAATTAATTGATTTTAACATCTCTGTGTTCTTACATTTGAAATATTTCTCTTATAAGAAGAATACAACTGTTTGGATTTTTAAAAAAAATGTGTATAATTTTAATTAGAATATGTAGAATATTTACATAAA
>NW_011494753.1:11981571-11985109 GCF_000754665.1 Bison bison bison | reverse complement strand
TAAAATATAATTGTTTTGGTTTATATCTATGCTATTACTGTTCTTTAGTTAGTCAATCTACTTTGTGTTCTCTTTTCTTTCTTCTGAATAAAATCAAATATTTTTATTAGTTCTTTTGCTTCTTTGAAATAGGATGTATATTATTTATTATTCTACTATTCATATGGGTGGTTCTGCTAGATATTACAACATGCATCACTGACAATACAATCTAATAAAATATTTATTCTTACTACTTTCTTGATATCACCTAGAAGTGTAGAACTTTTAAATTACAGTTATCTCATTTTCCTTTTATATTATAGTCATACTTTTTAGTTCTAGATATGTTAACCCTTCCTGATATTATATTTATCATTGTAGGTAGTCTATAATATTTTATACTTGCCTATATTTATCTTGTTTGGTGTTCAGTCTTTATTCCTTATGGAACTTCCACACTGCATCTGGGAGCATTTTCCCTTCCCTTTTGGTCTTTTAGGGAAAGTCTGCTAGTGGCAAACTGTCTCAGCTTTGCTTGTCTCAAAATTTATCTTATCCTTTCTTTAAAGGACATATTTTGGATACAGAAATATTAGCTGACAGTTATTTTCTAGAAATATCACAGAATTTTTTTCTGGCTTTCATCATTTCTTCTGAGAAGTCAGCTATCACTCTAGTATTACTTTGAAAACAAGGTCTTTTTTTTTTTCTTTTTATGCCTTTGATTCTTAACAGTTTTGATAGATTGAGCCTTGGTGTGGTTTTCTTTCTATTTGTTCTGCCTGGGATTTCCTAAACTTTTTGAATGGATAGATTGGAACTTTTAATCAAATCTTGAAAATGCTCAGCTTTTTGCTTTCTGCATTTTCTATATTTTCTATTCACCTATCTTTGAATTAACTCATACTGTATCCTGCTTTGTAAAGTGTTACTAAACTCATTTTTTAATTTTTTTTTTAGCTATGGACTTTTCATTTGATTATTTTTATGGATTCATATTTTTATTGAAATTATCTCTATTGATTTTTTGTTCATATATTTCTTATTTTTTAAATATTTCAGTCACAATTACATCTCTTGTCTGACAACTCTGATATTTGGATCATGTGGAAGTCTACTTCCAGTGTCTGGGTTTCCTTTTTATTATCAACATGTTTTCTTTATTCTTTGAATTCTAGTAATTTTGTATTATTTTTATATATTACCTATAAAAGAATTAAAAGGGTGATATGTGGTGTTATAGTCCATCAGAGAAAGTTCCTTTTGTTGTTGCAAGGTGGCTCAATAGTTGATTATACCAATATAATCAAGGAATTGAGCTGGCTTGATTGCAGATTTAATCAGAGTCTACCTATGATTTACTCTGTTCTTCTGCCATGAAGTTCCCATGTGTCAATTGAGAGACTGATCGGTGTTTGTTTCCTTAGTACTTAAACAATTCATATTATTAAGCTCTGCTTTTTAGAGTTTCCCCTATTAATGCTCCCTACAAAGTTTCAAAATCTGGCAGATGTCCAGATACCTGAAGCTACCCACTTTCCCAATAAATCATGTTGCCCACTAGCCAGTACAAAACATTTGAGTCTCTTTCGGCTCGATTTCTCTATTCATTGTGCATCTTCAAAATTCATAAAACATTACGTTGTGAAAATTTGTGAACCTGTGGCCCCTTAAATTTGTCAATTGTTCCATCCCTACTTGATACTGAAAAGGTTCCTGATTTTTCTTTCCTCCAGTAGAGTCTCCTTGGCCAGTCTAAGGAAAAATTTCATTGTATTTTCAAAATTCCCAAATTACCACAAAGAAAACAATGAAACTGGAGCCTATTATACAGAGTGAAGTAAGCCAGAAGGAAAAACACCAATACAGTATACTAATGCATATATATGGAATTTAGAAAGATGGTAACAATAACCCGGTGTACGTGACAGCAAAAGAGACACTGATGTATAGAACAGTCTTATGGACTCTGTGGGAGAGGGAGAGGGTGGAAAGATTTGGGAGAATGGCATTGAAACATGTAAAATATCATGTAAGAAACGAGTTGCCAATCCAGGTTCGATGCACTATACTGGATACTTGGGGCTAGTGCACTGGGACGACCCAGAGGGATGGTATGGGGAGGGAGGAGGCAGGAGGGTTCAGGATGGGGAACACATGTATACCTGTGGCGGATTCACTTCGATATTTGGCAAAACTAATACAATTTGTAAAGTTCAAAAAAAAAAAAAAAAAGCTGTAGAGGGGGGCATGGCCTAGGAGATTGGGATTGACATATGTACACTCTTATGTATAAAATAGATAACTGATTAGAACCTACTGTATAGCACAGGGAACTTACTCAGTGCTCTGTGGTGACCTAAATGGGAAAGAAATCCAAAAAAGAAGGGATATATGTACATGTATCATTGATCCACTTTGCTGTACAGCAGAAACTAACATGATATTGTAAAGCAAATATATTCCAATTAAAAAAACAAAACCCTAAAAAAAAAAAAAGAAAACAATGGCTAGTGATCATTGCCTCACTCTGGAAAGTTACTCCACTCTTCACAAATCGACTTTATCTTTATTGTTCTCAAAGTCTTATCATCCTTTGGGAAAAGGATTCTTTCATTTTCTCCACTTTTTCTAGTTGTGGAACAGAGATCATTGACCTGCTATGGTCTGCTATATCATCCTCAGAAGCAAGAATCCTAGTTACTTCTCAAGTAACTAGGATTATTATAAGTAGCATTACTAGTAAGTGTGCTATGATAATAACTACTCCTGGAAAACAAGGAGATATGGTAACTAATTCTAAACACTATAAACATTCCCTTTAAAATCAGAAATAAGGGGGAGAAGTAATAAGCCTGTAGATGTATTCATTTATTCAAAATTAAAAGGAGAAATCCTAGGAAACTTTTAAGAAAATTTCAAATAAAAGGATTATAAATTAATCATATATCTGCCATTATTTAAAGGAAAAAAATTGTTACCTACATATATACACATGCCCAAAAACATATGAGAAGATACAAAGGCAAAATATTGGAACTAATGAGAAAGTTCTTCATTTTTCCTATAAAGAACTCCTAAAAAAGTTCATACTACAATGAATTAATGTAAATTAGTAACAGACAACAGGAAAATATAATTTTAAAATAGATGTTATTTGGCATTGAATTTTGGCCATTATAGACTATATAAATAAAGAGTATTGGAATAGATCTCACACCACAATTATTAAAGCTGTACGATATATAAGATAGAATGTTCAAAGCATTGAAGAGCCCTTATGGGCCAAAATCAAAGGAACTATTCACCTTGACAGAATACAAGCATGACAGGAGATCAACATTTACCCTGAAATTTTTTACTAAGGATATATACCAATTTACTAAGATGAGAGAAAATATCACCTTAGTAGAAAACAGTCATCTCTCTGAGATAAGTAAATACAAGTATTTAACTTATATGCAGAGTACATCATGAGAAACACTGGGCTGGAGGAAGCACAAGCTGGAATCAAGATTGCAAGGAGAAATATCAATAACCTCAGATATGCAGATGA
>NW_011494753.1:11960216-11979687 GCF_000754665.1 Bison bison bison | reverse complement strand
TTACTGATATTTCTCCCGGCAATCTTGATTCCAGCTTGTGCTTCTTCCAGTCCAGTGTTTCTCATGATGTACTCTGCATATAAGTTAAATAAGCAAGCTGACAATATACAGCCTTGACGTAACTCCTTTTCCTATTTGGAACCAGTGTGTTGTTCCATGTCCAGTTCTAACTGTTGCTTCCTGACCTGCATACAAATTTCTCAAGAGGCAGATCAGGTGGTCTGGTATTCTCACCTCTTTCAGAATTTTCCACAGTTGATTGTGATCCACACAGTCAAAGGCTTTGGCATAGTCAATAAAGCAGAAATAGATGTTTTTCTGGAACTCTCTTGCTTTTTCCATGATCCAGCGGATGTTGGCAATTTGAGCTCTGGTTCCTTTGCCTTTTCTAAAACCAGCTTGAACATCAGGAAGTTCACAGTTCACATATTGCTGAAGCCTGGCTTGGAGAATTTTGAGCATTACTTTACTAGTGTGTGAGATGAGTGCAATTGTGCGGTAGTTTGAGCATTCTTTGGCATTATATTAGTATTACCTAAATTCTTCATTGTTTTCAAAAATAATAGTAGGCTTCAATTTATCCCCAAAAAGTGCCTGGGTTATTGGTTAACACTAATCAACTTTGAAGCAATGCTAACCTCTATACATTTTGCCCATGCCAAATGATGTCTGAACATTTGGTTCTAGGTAGAATGCAGTTAAAGATCATAAACTTTGTAATCAAGACTGTCTGTAAAAGGACCTTGGTGTATAGCAATTAAGAATCACATGGTACTTTGTTTGAAATGGATGGAGAAATTAAATATGGAGTTACAAATGAAAATGAAATGAAAGTGATGTCTGTACATTGATCAAATGCCTACATTTATTCAGACTTCAAAAAAGCAAATGCTGATCACATTGTTTTCAATATCTTTTGAAAGTGAGGACTGATACATAAAAACATGTGCATATATACATGGGCATAGAGCAGAAACAAATCTAGTACTTCCATACTCATGGAGTAACAATAAAGAAATCCCTAAATCTCAGATAATCAAATTTCATTAATAGGCTATTGTGCTTGTATGTGCTTTTTGCACTCGATACACATTTTAATGATCTTTAGCAATCATACGCCATGAACCCAAACACATCAATTGATCATGTCATTTTCCTACTGAAAAGCCTTCAATAATTTCAATTTTCTAGTAAATAAATTTTGAAGTTTGCAGCACATCATTCAAAGTTTTCTAAATGGTCTAGCCTAAACTAACTTTTAAATATGATCTCTCATTGCCTTCTGGATGTTCTTTTTACTACAGCAAACTACTCAAATCAAAATTGTCCCTAAATCCCCTATATACTCCCTATATTACACTTCAAAACATATTTTTTGCACTTAAAATACCCTTTCCTCTTATCACCATCTTTACTTGAGCCTTTTAACTTTCTTTCAAGTCTCAGATTCTTCCATTCCAAACTATTGTACACATACTGCCAAATTAGACTGATAATACTATTTGATCATGCCACACTTTTATTCAAAAATCTGAACATGGCCATCTCAAAATTAGAAAAAAAATCATTTTTTTAAGGAGTTCACATATAAGTGAGAGTGTATACCATTTATCTTTCACTGTTTATTTCGTATCTAATGATATCTAGTTCATAAAGTCTTTCTGTTCTGTGACTAGATTTGTTTTTCTACCTCAGAAATTACACGATCCAAGTACAATACCAAAAAATTTATATTTAGTAAAGATTTATTATAAGAAAGAAGATGGCAGAGTAGAAGGACGTGCGCCCATTTTCTCCTGTGAGAACTCCAAAATTTCAACTCGCTGCTGAACAACCGTCCACAAGAGAATGTTGGATCCCACCAAAAAAAGATACCCCAAGTCCAAGGGCAAAGAAGAACCCAACAGGATGGTAGGAGGGGCACAATCGCATTTAGAATCAAATCCCATACCCACCAGAGACACTCGGAGGGCTCAAACAAAACCTTGTGTGCGCCAGGACAAAGAGGCCTCACAGAGACTGAGCCAGACTTGCCTTGGAGTGTTTAGTGTCTCCTGCAGAGGCACGGGTCAGGAGTGACCTGCTGTGGGGAGAGGGCTCTGGCTGCAGCAGACCTGGGTCACCCAGCGTGTCACATAAGCTCTCTTGGAGAAGATCACCATTAGCCCCTCCATAGAGCCAGCAGCAGATGACCCACAAACTGCAGAAAAATCTTACCAAAGAAATTCTCGCACTGTTAAAGTTCTAGGACCCACAACAGATTTCCCAATCTGGGAATCCAGCAAAAGGACTGAGAACCCTCCCAGACAATTTGACTTTGGAGGCCAGTGGAAGACTGAGCCAGACTTGCCTGTGAGTGTTCAGGAGTCTCCATGGAGGCATGGGTCAATAGCTTGGCCTCAGGCCAAACAACAGGGAGGGAACAGAGCCCAACCATTCCACAGAAAATTGGATTAAAGATTTATTGAGCATGGCCCTGCCCAACAGAACAAGATCCAGTTTACCACACAGTCAGTCCCTCCCATCAGGAAGCTTCCATAAGCCTCTTATCCTCATTCATCAGAGGGCAGACAGAATGAAAAACACAATCACAGAAAACTAACCATACTGATCACATGGACCACAGCCTTGTCTAATTCAATGAAAGTATGAGCCATGCCATGTAGGGACACCCAGATGAATGGGTCATGGTGGAGACTTCTGACAAAATGTGGACCACTGAGGAAGGGAATGACAAACCACTTCAGTATTCTTGCCTTGAGAACCCCATGAACAGTATAAAAAGGCAAAAAGTTACGACACTGAAAGATGAACTCCCCAGGTCAGTAGGTGCCCAATATGCTACTGGAGAAGAGTGGAGAAATACTCCAGAAAGAATGAAGAGATGGAGCCAAAGAGAAAACAATGCCCAGTTGTGGATGTGACTGGTGATGGAAGTAAAGTCTGATGTGGTAAAGAGCAGTATTGCCTAGGAACCTGAAATGTTAGGTCCATTAATCAAGGTAAATTGGAAGTGGACAGACAGGAGATGGCAAGAATAAACATCAACATTTTAGGAATAAGTGATCTAAAATAGACTGGAATGGATGAATTTAATTCAGATGACTATTAAAACTACTATTTCAGTCAAGTATCCCTTAGAAGAAATGAAGCAGCCCTCATAGTCAACTAAGGAGTCCAAAATGCAGTACTTGGGTGCAATCTCAAACATGAGAGAATGATCTCTGTTCCTTTCCAAGGCAAACCATTCAACATCACAGTAAACCAATTCTATGCCCAGACCACTCATACTGAAGAAGCTGAAGTTAAATATTTCTGCAAAGACCTACAAGACCTTCTAGAACTAACACCCAAAACAGATGTCCTTTTCATCATAGGGGACTGGAATGCAAAAGTAGTAAGTCAAGAGATACATGAAATAACAGGCAATTTAGGCCTTGGAGTACAAAATGAAGCAGGGCAAAGGCTAACAGAGTTTGGCCAAGAGAACACACTGGTCATAGCAGACACCCTCTTCCAACAATACAAGAGAAAACTCTACACATGGACATCACTAGATGGTCAATATCGAAATCAGATTGATTATATTCTTTGCAGCCGAAGATATGGAGAAGCTCTAAACAATTAGCAAAAACAAGACCAGAAGCTGACCATGGCTCAGATCACAAATTACTTATTGCCAAATTAAAGAAAGTAGGGAAAACCACTAGACAATTCAGGTAATCAAATCCCTTACGATTATATAGTGGAAATGACAAATAGATTCAAGGGATTAGATCTCTGAAGGAGTACCTGAAGAACTATGAACAGAGTTTCATGACATTGTACAGGAGTCAGTGATCAAGACCATCGCCCCCTCCCCCCCCCAAAAAAAAGATGAAAAAAGTCAAAATGGTTGTCTGAGGAGGCCATAAAAATAGCTGAGAAAAGAAGCGAAGGCTGAGGAGAAAAGGAAAGGTATACCCATCTGAATGTAGAGTTCTAAAGAATTGCAAGGAGAGATAAGAAAGCCTTCCTCAGTGATCAATGCAAAGAAATAGAGGAAAACAACAGAATGGGAAAGATTAGAGATCTCTTCAAGAAAATTAGAGATACCAAGGGAACATGTCATGCAAAGATGGGCACAATAAAGAACAGAAACAATATGGACCGAACAAAAGCAGAAGATATTAAGAAGAGGTGGCAAGAATACACAGAAGAACTATACAAAAAAGATCTTTATGACCCAGATAAACACAATAGTGTGATCACTCACCTAGAGTCAAACATCCTGGAGCCCTAAGTCAGATGGGCCTTAGGAAGCATTGCCTGAACAAAGATAGTGGAGGTGATGGAATTCCAGTTGAGCTATTTCAAGTCCTGAAAGATGATGTTGTGAAAGTGTTGCACTCAATATGCCAACAAATGTGGAAAATTCAGCAGTGGCCACAGAACTGAAAAAGATCATAGCCAGGACATGGAAGCAACCTAGATGTCCATCAGCAGATGAATGGATAAGAAAGCTGTGGTACATATACACAATGGAGTATTACTCAGCCATTAAAAAGAATACATTTGAATCAGTTCTAATGAGGTAGATGAAACTGGAGCCTATTATACAGAGTGAAGTAAGCCAGAGAGAAAAACACCAATACAGTATACTAATGCATATATATGGAATTTAGAAAGATGGTAACAATAACCCTGTGTACGAGACAGCAAAAGAGACACTGATGTATAGAACAGTCTTTTGGACTCTGTGGGAGAGGGAGAGGGTGGGATGATTTGGGAGAATGGCATTGAAACGTGTATAATATCATATATGGAATGAGTTGCCAGTCCAGGTTTGATGCATGATACTGGATGCTTGGGGCTGGTACACTGGGATGACCCAGAGGGATGGTATAGGAAGGGAGGAGGGAGGAGAGTTCAGGATGGGGAACACGTGTATACCTGTGGCAGATTCATGTTGATATATGAAAAACCAATACAATATTGTAAAGTTAAAAAATAAAATAAAATAAATTTTTAAAAAAGGTCAGTTTTCATTCCAATCCCAAAGAAAGGCAATGCCAAAGAATGTACAAAGTACAATTGCACTCATTTCACATGCTAGCAAAGTAATGCTCAAAATTTTCTTAGCTATGCTTCAACAGTACATGAACCAAGAATTTTCAGATGTTCAAGCTGGGTTTATAAAAGGCAGAGGAGCCAGAGATCAAATAGCCAACATTTCATTGGATCATCGAAAAAGCAAGAGTTCCAGAAAAACATCTACTTCTGCTTTATGTATGGACTACACCAAAGCCTTTGACTGTGTGCATCACAACAAACTGTGGAAAATTCTTAAAGAGACCCCAGACCACCTTACCTGCCTCCTATGAAATCTGTATGCAGGTCAAGAAGCAACAGTTAGAACTGGACACGGAACAACGGACTGGTTCCAAATTGGGAAAGGAGTACATCAAGGCTGTATATTTTAACCCTGTTTATTTAACTTCCATGCAGAGCACATCATGCAAAATGCCAGCTGAAGTCAAGATTGCTGGGAAAAACATCAATAACATCAGATATGCAGATGACACCACCCTTATGGCAGAAAATGAAGAACTAAAGAACATCTTGAAGAAAGTGAAAGAGGAGAGTGAAAAAGCTGCCTGAAAACTCAACATTCAAAAAAAAAAAAAAAAATCATGGCACCCAGTCACATCACTTCATGGCAAACGATGGGGAAACAATGGAACAGTGGCAGACTTTATTTTGGGGGGCTCCAAAATCACCGCAGATGGTGAATACAGCCATGAAATTAAAAGACGCTTGCTCCTTGGAAGAAAAGCTATGACCAACCTAGACAGCATATTAAAAAGCAACAAAGATCCATCTAGTCAAAGCTAGATGGTTTTCCCAGTAGTCATGTATGGATGTTAGAGTTGGACCATAAAGAAAGCTGCAAGCAAAAGAATTGATGCTTTTGAAGTGTGGTGTTGGAGAAGACTCTTGAGAGTCCCTTGGACTGCAAAGAGATCCAACCAGTTCATCCTAAAGGAAAGCAGTCCTGAATATTCATTGGAAGGACTGATGCTGAAGCTGAAGCTCCAATACTTGGCCACCTGATGGGAAGAACTGACTCATTTGAAAAGACCCTGATGCTGGGAAAGACTGAAGGCGGGAGTAGAAAGGGATGACAGAGAATGAGATGGCTGGATGGCATCACTGACTCCATGGACATGAGTTTGAGCAAGCTCTGGGAGATGGACAGGGAATCCTGGCATGCTGCAGTCCATGAGGTCAGAAAGAGTCAGACAGGACTGAGCAACTGAATTGAACTGAATAGATTAAATACATTAACTGCAAATTAAGCCCTATGGAAATGAATCTGTAGCTCTTTATCAACTGTATCTTGAATTAATGTTAAGTATGTTTCTATTGTTCTCTTTCATTAGAAAAAAAATTCCCTGGAAAGCAGAAAGTGTTGTCTATATCAGTGTTTTCCCTAGGTATTTAATATAGTAAAACCCTTGTTGAAAAATTATTTTGAAGTGAATAAAAAATTAAAGATTTAAATCAAAAGAGTATAAGAAGTCAATATGGGATTTAATGATCTGTGCTAATGCTAAGAAACACAAAAGGATAGATATTATAAAGAAGAAAATTACTATTTCTTACATATATGATTCCTAGTAAGTTTCTATTCAATAGTTCATGAAAAATATGAGATTATGTTGCAAATTACTGACTTTTCTTTGGATGCTCAGTGCCAAAAGAATTCCATACATATTACAAAATATAGCATGAATTTCCTGAAATATTTTGGAAAATACTTTATGTGTGATTATACTATGAAGTATTGTAATTTAACATTTCTATGTAGTTAATAGAAAATATGTTATGAAATGCTAATTAACACTACTTGCTTTACTGTTAGTGGAAACATATCAGTCTTCCCAAGAAAGCCATCTCATGAACAAATATATCTTGAAATACAGATTGTTGATACTAATGATGTCTATGGTTTCTTACTGTTTCAGTTATTATGGCTTTGTGACAAATTACCCCAAAACTTTGTGCATAACTCCATTATGAATTCTGAAGCTCAGGAAACCAAAGAAAACACCCCAAAGATGGCTTGTCTCTGTTCCTATCAGTGGCTTCACAGGAAGCATCCAGGATGGGAGAGGAAGGCTTGCGTATGCACATGCTTAAAAGCTGATGCTGGCCGCAGGCTGAGACTTTAGCTAGTGCTTTGATCAAAATATCTACAATGGCCTCTCCATGTGCTTGGGACTTCCTCAGAACGTGGTGACTAAATAAAAGGCTAATGTCCCGAAAAACAGAGAGAGAGAGAGAAGACTAGATAGAAGTCCTACCATTTTTTACGATCTAGCCTTGGACATCACAAAGGATGCCTTCAGCCCCATACTATTTACAGTGGTAGCACGCATTTTCACGGGAAGGAGAAATACATTCCAAATCTTGGCAGGACCTGGCAAGATTCTGAAAGAGCCTAAAGGATCAGAAATACTGCTAAGGCCCATTTTGAACTCACAATCCGCCACAATGATCAACAGTCATAAGCCTGTAAAACGTAATTAATGAATCACTACCTATATTCTTCTTTGCTGTATCGGTTAGCCATTGCCACATAGCAAACAACCCAAAAGTTCAGTTGCATTTATTATCATTATCAGAGATTTCTGAGTTAGTTGCTTCAGACTGTGTATCTGAAGAATATACGGGCTGATTCTTCAGGAACAGAGGATATTTCCAATGTGTGCTTTATTCATGGCAATGGCAACAGGATGAACAGCAACACATGGCCTCTTAACATTTAAACTCTACACTTTCCTGACCCCCACATTTCACTTGACAACTACCTGGCCAATCCCACCATGAAGTAGGGCAAACGCTTTGTCTCTATTGGGAGTAACTGGGATACAGGAAAAGGCTTTGGACACAGGAAGGGGTAAATAACTGGAAGCAATAATGCAATCTGCATAGTTATTCCTACAGAAACAATACCATAACCGTTTGGACCAATCAGAGAAAAATAATTATACCAATGAGTTTAATTATATTATGGAAATAGCAACATGCTCAACTGTGGGAGGAACTGGGGAAGTAAAGACAGGATACAGGATGTGGAGGTTCAGAGAAAGAGTTATCACAATCTACCAGCCTACCAAGCCAACCATTTCTAACTTTAAAAGTGGGCCCACCAAGGAATAGCTCATGGGAAGATGTATGGAAGTTTGTGAATTTGGTTTAATACCACCTCAGTGATGCTTCCCTGGTGGCTCAGTTGGTAAAGAATCCACCCGCAATGCAGGAGATCCAGGTTCAATTTCTAGGCAGGGAAGATCCCCTGGAGAAGGAATTGGCAACCCACTCCAGTATTCTTGCCTGAAAAATCCCATGGACAGAAGAGGCTGGTGGGCTACGGTCCATGGGGTTCAAAGAGTCAAACAAGACTTAGCAGCTAAACTCACTGCTGGTCAATAGGATGGTAGTTGAGAAGAGCTGGGCACCTAGAAAAGGAAAGAAAAGACCAACTACAACCTACTGGGCACCTTTGTATCTATCTGCAATGTTACCTGACCACAAAATGAACTTCAGAGAGTCTAGGCTAATGTTAACACATTTACCTACCCAACTTTGCACATGTTCATTCCTCTTTTAACCAACTCTGAACCAGTGCAGTACATGGAAGGGGATTCTGGAAATGTAATTCTTAGTTTAACCAAATTAAGAAGCAAAATATACCACATTACCTATCAAAGTTAAGCACTTCTGCCTTATATAATACTGCAAGTATATCTTCATTGATAATGTATAATATTGGTTCAAATAGAATTAAAAATGCTTACAAAATTTCTTACAGTTTTATTTTTAACAAAGAAGCAAAAGGATAAGAAATAACTCATTTCTTACAACAGAGTCTCTTCTGAAATTAAAAATACTTCCACTCATTGAGTGACAGAAAAGCAAAATTTCTATCTACATTTATGTTACCTTGGGAAACTGAAAGTTAATTTTAATCCAATTGTTAATTTTCTAAATTCTTCCAAAAATCTAGAAATTAATTTGTAATACTTCTTTAATCAGTAATGTATTTGTAGGAGAGCATATATTTTGTATTCTTTAATTAAAATAAAAAATGAATATTAATTTTGCCTTGGAGAAAATCTTGGATTTTGAGACTGTCTTATGTTTCCGCTTGACTTTGATTCTTTTATTACTTTTCTACAAAAGCACAACTATCTAAATTGCTCCTACTGAAATCCATAGAATATAATAAAATAAAATATTTACATTTTATTTTATAAAATGGATAAATTTCAAAGGTCTCATTATGCATATTATAGCATATAGCTTTGTGGTCACACACACTGTATACTTTTTGTTCAAATTTGCTTTTGTTTCAGAAAAGGAAAAAAGAAACCCCATACACCTTGTTGCTCTGAATTTTCTAGCCTGAGAGTGTCTGAGAAGCTGCCAGAACCCTTGATTTGTTTAGTAATCTTTCAGCTCTTTAAAAGGACCTTGACATTCTGCTTACCTTCTTCATTTCAGCTACCTATTAAACATCAGACTTTAATGATTTTCTAACTATAACTATAAGATTACTTTGCTTATCCTTCTGATGTCACAGCCTTTATCATACAATTCTTTCCTTTCCTCATTTGTTCTAGGGTGACATTGAGGGCACAGATAACAAAATCCTTTTTTGTTGTTGTTTTCTATTCAATTCCCTGGACATACACTGCTCCTTCCAGCATCCTTATGTTCCCTCAAATTCACAGAACTGCCTCCTGACTGTAAGTCATCACCCCCCCCAACCAAAAAAAAAAGTCATTTGGTGAGCTGATTTTCTCTCTCACACACACTGCATACAAACCACCTCATTATATCCTGGTGTGGCCTAGTGTACTGCAGAGATGTGATGGCTACTGAAGAGCCTCAATACCTCGCAGTGCTTTCCATTGTATTCCTGTACAGAAAACAATCTCTAGGAGGAAAAAAATTTTGTAGGCATCTCAAATTGAACTTCCTTTCTCCCCCATTCTATCACTTCTGTAACCTACCTTGTCAGTTTCATCCTACTCTCATCCAATACTCACTCCCTGAAATCACTCTCAAACAAATCTCTTATTCATCCATTGAACCTTTAAAAGAAACCCTTTGAAATTAGTAAGCTCTTTTCATATATTTCTCATCCTCTCTGGGAAAGGATTTTATTGATCCATGAATGTCATGACATTTCCAAGATGATGGCAGTTATAGAATTTTTAACATGGGCAAGACTTGGTTTAGGACAAGACAGATGACAAATGGAGAATTGGTGATGATGCACATTATACACCACAGATTAGGGTATAAGAAAGCACATGTGTATATACCAGAAAGGTTTGGTAATCTATCAATCCCTAAAAATAAAACTTATCAAAAAATAAAGCAGTGGAAAAAAAAAAGGGAATCCATTCTTAAGAGAAAAATACAACAGTCATTAAAACTGCAAGTAAAACTTTTGATTTTACCAGGCATTTTATATCAAAGAGCAATAATTACAGTGTGTTTCTACACTGTATGAAATTCACTTGTACATGGATAATTATTCTGTATTATATTATACAGTGAGAGGTCTATTCCTTTCCCATGTAGTTAAAAAATAAAAATTAAAAAAACAACAAACAAAATTTGGAGTAAAGCCAGTAGAATAGTACACTAAATTGGAAGAGAGAGATATTCATTTGGGAGGTTTTAGTGCCAAAGACAAAAAGAGAAAAAGAGAAGAAGGGGGAGTAAGTTGAGAGGTTGGAATGATATTACAAAGAGACTGAAAACCTGGGGACTGTAAAAATCAGTAAAACATAAGAGGAAAAGTTTATTTTTATAAATAATTTTTTTTGGTTTTGATTTCCCTAGAAAAAAATAAAACTATTCCTGACTATAGTTAACTGAAGATTTATTGATCTTAATTTTATTGTATTTTGATAAAGACCTTATAAAATACCTATCACCCATGGTCCAGAGGAGCAAAAATTT
Organism: Bison bison bison; assembly: GCF_000754665.1. NCBI lineage: Eukaryota > Metazoa > Chordata > Mammalia > Artiodactyla > Bovidae > Bison > Bison bison. The sequence goes on along the minus strand of NW_011494753.1, from coordinate 11,968,665 downwards.
CTCCTCCTAGGATAATAACTCAGGTATTTGCTGTTGACAAAGCTGGCTGCTAGGTTTCCTGGCATTGCAGTTTAGTTAGGTCATTCTGTAAATTATCTGTCCTTCTCATGTCTATCAGTAAGACATTCTCAAACAAGAGGTCAAAGTGTTAGCAGTTTTCAGTGAATAAGCAGACTTGTTAGCAAGTGAAAAAGAAAAAGCAGGGAGGAGAGAGAAAAAGGAAAGAATACCACTATAATCAATTCTGCCCTGTAGCTGAGACTTATACTGAAATAATATGAGAGTTAATCAGCATTTTCTAAATGGCACAATATAGAAAAAATTCTTATCAAATTTTCATTGCAGTACAGTTATCAAAGCAATGTGTCAGCTACTGATTGGTTTCAGAAAGTGAATATGTTCCATCATAATATAGTCACCAAGGTTATTTCATTTAGCTGTTGCTCTATTTTCAACTTGGAAATAAACATATGCTATATGCTATCAGGGCCCAGGGTTAAAATTTTAATTTACTGATCAAGATACATTTTGCAATCTGCTTAAATAAACAGAAAAATACTGTTTTTAATATGTAGGCTTCTCATTTTTTTTTTTTCCTATCAAGCTAACTAAACAGAACTTCCTCATAAAGTGACCAAGAGATAGCTTGGGAGAACACTCCCTCCTGAGTTAGGTTTGGGTAGAAAGCTTCAAAATTTCATTCTAACAGTGCCTAGCTGTGAGAGAATTGTTAGTGTAGTTGCACAAATATACACTGAGACTATATGTTATACACAATATAGTAATGTTCTGTCAAACACATGAATGATCAAATCTGGCTCCCAGACTTAAAGAAGATAAATAATATAATAGGCTATTGTCATTGTTTAGTCACTAAGTTGTGTCTGACTCTTTTGTGACCCCATGGACTTTAGTCCAGCAGGCTCCTCTGTCCATGGGATTTCCCAGGCAAGAATACTGAAGTGAGTTGCCATTCCTTTCTCCAGGGGACTTTCCAACCCAAGGACTGAACCCACATCTCCTGCATTGGCAGGCACACTCTTTATTGCTGAGCCACCAGGGAAGCCCAGGCTTTTTGCCATATGACCTCTCAAATCACCTTGCCTTCTTTTCAGTCTGTTCTTATATTTATATAACATTTATCTGGCAAATTAGTAAGAGATGGGAGCAGGTATTTTCCATTGAATTATACAAGTGTTATAAAAAATCCCCTAATGATACATATGTATAACTGTTATACATGGTATACACGTTATACATGTATGTATAACATACGTACACATATGAATCACTTTGTGGTACACCTAAAACTATCACGACATTGTTCATCAACTATACTCCAATATAAAATAAAAATTTTTTTAAAAATCCCCTAGTGTGAATATCAATGTATTAACATGAGTTTGAAAAGGTCATATTGCAAAATCAGAAGCATACTATTTTTAGGGAATCAACAAAAAGGATGATTGTGGTCAAAGTAGCTGTCCTTAGTAAACTCTTCATATTCAAATACTTAGAGTTATTTATCCAAATCTAGCTTTCTTGTCAGTCCCCAAATGGAACATTTTTGCCTGGGAAAAGATGGAGCCAATTTGTTAGGGCACATTTCTATCCAGAAGAAAATGCCTTTTGCATTTGGTCAACTTGGTCAACAAAGATTTTAGCACTCTGCCCTATGAAGGGTGCTATAGCAAGTCCAATTTCCCCAGGCTGGGGAAGGTAGAATGGAAAGGGCAGAGATGCCAACCTAATAAGACAACTTTTGCGATTTCTAGAGCCAGACAGCCACCATTTGGACTTCTATGTGTTTCAACAGCCAAAGGATCCTTACTGCTCAGAATGCCTTTGTGTATGGTAGTGGGGGTAAAGGAACAGTTGTTTTCCAGCTGCATGGCTCACATAAGTATGGGTTGACCAGCCATCTATACAAAGCAGAATCATCAATACATCCAAAGCCCAAGCTTTAGTATTTCCAGTTTCAATGTGATTGAACAGAATCAGGGATGCAGCTTCTTCTCCCCTAGTTTTTCTCTATTTATAGCCCCACTCAGTGACAGGTCTGATGCACAGGAGTGGGCTCTTATTCAACACATCTGCTCCCCATGTGTTGCTGAGTCACATACTTCTTTCATTACCAGAAGTAACAAATATTTATTTTCTCCTTGACAGTCCCACAGAGTCCTTGCAGCAGAGGGAAAAACAAGTGAGATTCCATTCAGCTTTGCTCATAAAAAGATCACTATTGGTACATGTGATTCCATTACTAAGAGAGTGTGGAAACCTTGGAATGTGTCCAGAGTAGAGCACTGAAAATGATTAGGGAAGAAGATCTATGGGAAAAGTTTAAAATAATTGATAGGAGCCTAGAAATAAAACTGTATGGAACTATAGATTAGAACTTCTAGGTAAACATATATACATATATAGACTTACCAGGTGGTGCTAGTTGTAAAGAACTCGCTTGCCTAATGCAGTAGATATAATAGGTGAGGGTTTGATCCCTGGGTTGGGAAGAATTTCTGGTCAAGGCCATAGCAACCCACTCTAGTATTCATGCCTGAAGAATCCCATGGACAGAGGCAGTCCAAGTATGTGTGTGTGCTAAATCTCTTTAGTCATGTCCGACTCTTTGCAACCCTATGGACTGCAGCCCGCCAGGCTCCTCTGTCCCTGAGATTCTCCAGGCAAGAATACTGGAGTGGGTTGCCATGCTTTCCTCCAAGGGATCTTCCCAACCCAGGAACCCACACCTCCTGCATTAGCAGGCAGGTTCTTCACCTAAGAAGCCTTATTTATTTATTTAAAGAACTAGCCTGGGCTTCCCTGGTGTCTCAGATGGTAAAGAATCCTCCTGCCAATGCAGGACACCCATGTTCAATCCATGGATGGGGAAGATCCTCTGGAGAAGGGAATGGCAACCCACTCCAATATTCTTGCCTGGAGAATTCCATGGACAAAGGACGCTGGTTGGTTACAGTCCATGAGGTCACATAAGCCAGACACAACTGAGAGACTAAAACACCCACAGCCTACATGTGAGTTTTCTCTAAGACAAATATGTAAATTTGATAGTCTTTAGGGGACAGCTGAAACTCCTTCTTCAATATAATATTCATGTTGATTATCAGTTTTCATGTGAGTAAGGGATGGAATCATGCAGCATTATCTAAAGATCGTGCCATAAACTATACTTTTTCTTATGACAATGCTAGAAGGTAGAAGTACAAAAGCAGGATCTTTCTGTCCTTTCTTGTCATTTTATGTTAACAGTTCTTTAAGTGGTGGGTTGCAACTTTGGACTTGGGCTTCCCTGGTGGCTCAGTGGTAAAGAAGCTGCCTGCCAATGCAAAAGACGTGGGTTCAATCCCTGGGTTGAGAAGATCCCTTGGAAAAGGAAATGGCAACCCATTCCAGTATTCTCACCTGGGAAATTCCATGGACAGAGGAGCCTGGTAGATTACTGTTCCTGGGATTGCAAAGGAGTTGGGCACTACTTAGCGACTAAACACTACTGAATGACAAACCAATCCAGTATTCTTGCCTGGAGAACCCCATGGACGGAGGAGCCTGGTGGGCTACAGTTCACAGGGTCACAAAGAGTCAGACACGACTGAGCGACTTCACTTTCTTTAGCGACTAAACAACAACTTTAGACTTGCACATAAAACCATGTCTAACATAGAAGACAAGTAATAAAAATGGACAGACCCGTACCATTCCTCTGAATCAGGTTTCTAATTGAACTATCTTTAAACCATACCTTTGTTGCTATTAGTGTTGCGCATACTCAGTCCTGTCTGACTCTCTGCAACCCTATGGATTGCAGCCTGCCAGGCTCTTTGTTCCATGGAATTTTCCAGGCAAGAATACTGGAGCAGGTTGCCATTTCCTCCTCTAAGGGACCTTTCAGACCCTGGGATCAAACCTGCGTCTTCTGCATCTCCTGCATCGGCAGGCAGATTCTTTACCACTGAGCCACCTGGGAAGTCCTAAACCATGCCTTTAGTCTTCCCCAAAATTCTTATAAATGAACATAATCCTGACTTGATTGGCTGATCTTTGCTTCACACCCTTCATAAAGTAGCCCAAAATAGCTGCTAGAAAACACTGTAAACTTGCTGAGTTTTAGTACTTATCAACTTTATACTGTCATAATTTATTGTTGGTGAGTTATAATTAGGTTTACTTATTAATTATAAAAGCTCCAGAAAGAAACTTTTACAAATCATGTTTCTATCTTATCCTGTCACTGCCTCTCTTTTAAAAAAGACAACACATCTAATCCACCATCATTAGGGATCATCACTCAGAAAGGAATTTTATAAACTAAGAAGATTGACTTCATACTGTAACCATGAATTTGCCTTTTAAAAAAAAAAAAAAAAAACTAATTTACTTGCTATCTTAATTGAATGTATGTGAAATCACAAACATTCACAGGATAGGCTGTACAAAGGCACATTTGCTAGTATAATGATCACTTTCCTTATATAATCTTGTAATGGGCTTAGCATGGTTACACATATTTAAGAAAAAAATCCTTCTATCAAGGTGGCCTAAATCAAAAAGAATGTTAAGCTTGAACATCAGCTGCTGTTTCATGACCTTGATTGCGTTTAGATCACCTACATTCCCCTTGCTTCAGAAGAACCTACATTATGCTAATGATTATACTTCCCAAAATATCTAACCCTCTCACATCTAGTTAAGCTAGAGTTGCACCAAAAGCATAGATCACCCAAATGCTCAGGTGCTTACAGGAAATGCATCCTTTCCAATAAGTCATTTGGGCTTGCTTCTGCAAGTATTCATGCATAAAACATAGAAACTAGTTCAAGGATTTCCACGAAAATAGATGCCTCAAGAATTTTCATGACTTTATAAACCAATGTATTATAAATTCTACACCCAATGTAATTAGAGAACATAAACTGCTTTGAAATATTTTAAAGCCTTAAAGAATTATTTTTCTAACTATAATTGATCTAGTACAATTTCTGTGTTATCTTTCAAAAATAGTAAGTAAAATTTTGAAATTTCTTTCATTTTTATGTGTATAAAGCCAAACTTTCTGCTTAAATATAAATTCTCTGTGGGACAGGAACTTCAATCTCCAAATCTAATCTGTTTTCTAGTCTTAAAAATCACCTGACAGCTCTCCAAATGCAAAGTACACATACATTTTGAAAGTTAACCTTCAGGGAATATAAATAGAATAGAGAGAAGCACCTTGCTGTCTCATTGTATGTGCAAATGGCATAAATTGATTCAAAAATCTATTAAGATTAATCTTTCAAAACTAATACGCTGTGTTTCGAAGGCTACTAAGATAGGCTCCCTGCACACCTTGACATGTTTTATCATAACTCAGAAGTGTCTTAAGGACTCACATATTATCTGATGTTTATCTAGGTTATGGGACCAATTCATTCATAGCCAATCCAAGCTATTTCTTGTCACAGAGAAACTGATAAAACCTCAATAGCTTTCAAGAATCTTTTTTTTTTCTTTCCCCCACAGAAATGGGAAAATCCTAACAGCCAAGCAATAGTAAATTTTTGAGAACTGGTAATCTGTTGTATTTTAAAATGCCTATTTTCAGAGACAGTCTTTCAAGTAAATGACTAAATTCATTGTTCTATATCTTTGTAAGCCAGCTATTAAGACAGAAACATTTAACTCTAGGTAAAATACAGTGTCTTTAAATATATGTTAATTCAAGAAAAATGATGTGGACAGAAAAGTAATTGTAGAATGAGTGTGAAAATAGTAGCATTATGGATAACCAAGATCCCAAAATTTTTTCTCAAGTAGAATTTTGGCAGAGTTCCAGGATTATAATTTTGGCTCTCTATTTAATTTCACATTCATAAAGAGATCCAAATATGATAACAGATTGTATTTTTTCCTAATGAAACATCCATATAATTACTTTTTGTCTGAAATGAGATCAGATTCTGATAATTGGTGAAGACCTAAAAAAGAATGTGAAAGGAAAGCTTAACTCTATCACTATTATATATAACTAAATTAATTTAAATCAATAATAAAACCTTCAGTAATCTATGCCTTCAAGGAGGCAGATGAAGACATTTATTTGGAGGACAATTATCCCCAACAGGTGGGTGTAAAACTAATATGTATTGAATGTCATAGAAACTTAGAAACAAACAAACAAAAATACTAAGTTGCCTCTTTCAGAGATTATTTTTTGTTTTCATTCATTAAAATAATCCTGCTCCCAAAATGATTTCATTTTTATCCTTAAACATCACCCACCCCTTCTTCCAGGGAATGATGAATGCTGCTCAGAGATGAGTTCTTAAAAGCTTGTGTTCAGATGGATGGAACATAGGGGAGTGTATCTATTTGACCCAATGAGTAAGGACACTGCAGTCAGCCACAACATGGACTGGAGATCTCAATTTCTCATCCTTGCAAGAAACATATTCCTAATGTTCACTGCAGGTACCAGAAGCAAACTTTAGAGAGAGTAAGACTTAAACCATCTTCTAAGGAATAATGAGGCTTTTGTTAGTAGTCATCTGAGATTGAAAAGTGGTATTCCCAGGAAAAACACCATCTGGTTAAAATAATGAAACAACTTTAGAAATAAAGAAGGTCAAAGAAAATATTTTAATTGGCAACTGTAAGGATTCCCAAATTTATTTATATCTAAATTACTAAGCAATAGCATATGCATCTTGAATAAAAGTTCTAAAGACTATTACGCTATATCCAGTCTGCAAGTAATGTATTTACATGTTACATGCCTCTCTAGCTAGAGTCCTTTCTAATTTGTCTTCTGTGGCATTCTTTTGAAATGTATCCAAGGATCAAAACACATTTTTGCCTATGGCCAATTCATGTTGATATATGGCAAAATCCATCACAATATTGTAAAGTAATTATCCTCCAATTAAAATAAATATTTCTTTTAAATAAAATGTCTAAAAAAACGTACAAGAACTAAAAGAGTAAACTCCAATAGTATAGGCTCCACTTGAGTTTCTATCTCATTAGTCAGGGTAAACTTACAAAAATGTGTAAGTAAATAAAACATTTAGCAAGCAGAGTAAAAATGACTTTCTTCTGGTAAGCCCTGCCTTAGGAATATAAAAGTTTAGAAAAAGAAAAAGAAAGGATAAGATGAAGGAGGATGAGATTTTTAGAAGTACTTAGAGCTATTAAGTTATATGTCAAGCATTTATTTTATGAGAACAGTAAACCTTACAATATTTTTATTAATCGTATATCCAAACATCTGAAGAAAGTTAAACCCTGATATGAGTAGATGAAGAAAGGCTATGAAAAGACAAGAAGAAATCCAAAGGAGAAAAGGTTGATATAAATGTTGATGTAATTCATCCAAAAATTCAATCATGTCGAGACTTCAATTCAGAGAAAAACATTATTCTGCTTGGTTAAATATAGATTAGTCTCATCTAGTATTACAGATAAGAAAATCAAGGTTCACCAAAGATCATAAGCTAATAAATGGTAGAACTGAGATTTTATCACAGAGTACCAGGGCTAGAAATCAATTGGCTTTCCCTGATAGAAACAGAGTCCTCCTAAGTATCCTTCAATTTAGTACAGAAAATGGTTGATAATTAAATGTTAATTGACAAAAATACCTATTTGAAACTTCAAGGAAATTAAACGATTTATCCCACATTCTTTCAGCAGACCTCCTCCCTAACTCCTATAGCCTAAGACTTCAATTTTTTTCTTTTCATCAAACAGTACTTTGAAGGAAGTCAAATGGGGGGAAAAATGAACCTTCTAGATAAGTAGCCATCAGTTCAGCTCAGTCCAGTTCAGTTACTCAATCGTGACCGACTCTTTGTGACCCCATGAATTGCAACACTCCAGGCATCCCTGTCCATCACCAACTCCCAGAGTCCACTCAAATTCATGTCCATCGAGTCAGTGATGCCATCCAGCTATCTCATCCTCCATCGTCCCTTCTCCTCCTGCCCCCAATCCCTCCCAGCATCAGGGTTTTTTCCAATGAGTCAATTCTTCGCATGAGGTGGCCAAAGTATTGGAGTTTCAGCTTTAGTATCATTCCTTCCAATGAACACCCAGGACTGATTTCCTTTAGGATGGACTGGTTGGACCCCCTTGAAGTCCAAGGGACTCTCAAGAGTCTTCTCCAACACCACAGTTCAAAACCATCAATTCTTCAGCATTCAGCTTTCTTCACAGTCCAACTCTCACATCCATACATGACCACAGGAAAAACCATAGCCTTGACTAGATGGACCTTTCTTGGCAAACTAATGTCTCTGCTTTTGAATATGCTATCTAGGTTGGTCATAACTTTCCTTCCAAGGAGTAAGCGTCTTTTAATTTCATGGCTGCAGTCACCATCTGCAGTGATTTTGGAGCCCAAAACAATAAAATCTGACACTGTTTCCACTGTTTCCCCATCTATTTCCCATGA
>NW_011494753.1:11958357-11960116 GCF_000754665.1 Bison bison bison | reverse complement strand
GAGCTTTAGGCCAACTTTTTCACTCTCCTCTTTCACTTTCAAGAGGCTTTTTAGTTCCTCTTCACTTTCTGCCATAATAGTGGTGTCATCTGCATATCTGAGGTTATTGATATTTCTCCCGGCAATCTTGATTCCAGCTTATGTTTCTTCCAGCCCAGGGTTTCTCATGATGTACTCTGCATAGAAGTTAAATAAGCAGGATGAAAATATACAGCCTTGATGTACTCTTTTTCCTATTTGGAACCAGTGTGTTGTTCCATGTCCAGTTCTAACTGTTGCTTCCTGACCTGCATACAAATTTCTCAAGAGGCAGATCAGGTGGTCTGGTATTCCCATGTCTTTCAGAATTTTCCACAGTTGATTGTGATCCACACAGTCAAAGGCTTTGGCATAGTCAATAAAGCAGAAATAGATGTTTTTCTGGAACTCTCTTGCTTTTTCCATGATCCAGAGGATGTTGGCAATTTGATTTCTGGTTCCTCTGCCTTTTCTAAAACCAGCTTGAACATCTGGAAGTTCACGCTTCACATATTGCTGAAGCCTGGCTTGGAGAATTTTGAGTATTACTTTACTAGAGTGTGAGATGAGAGTAGTTTGAACATTCTTTGGCATTGCCTTTCTCTGGGATTGGAATGAAAACTGACCTTTTCCAGTCCTGTGGCCACTGCTGAGTTTTCCAAATGTGATGGCATATTGAGTGCAGCATTTTCACAGCATCATCTTTCAGGATTTGAAATAGCTCAACTGGAATTCCATCACCTCCACTAGCTTTGTTTATAGTGATGCTTTCTAAGGCCCACTTGACTTCACATTCCAGGATGTCTGGCTCTAGGTGAGTGATCACACCATCGTGATTATCTGGGTCGTGAAGATCTTTTTTGTACAGTTCTGTGTATTCTTGCCATCTCTTCTTAATATCTTCTGCTTCTGTTAGGTCCATACCATTTCTGTCCTCTATCGAGCCCATCTTTGCATGAAATGTTCTCTTGGTATCTGTAATTTTCTTGAAGAGATCTCTAGTCTTTCCCATTCTGTTGTTTTCCTCTATATCTTTGCATTGATTGCTGAGGAAGGCTTTTTTATCTCTCTTTGCTATTCTTTGGAACTCTGCATTCAGATGCTTATATCTTTCCTTTTCTCCTTTGCTTTTCACTTCTCTTCTTTTCACAGCTATTTGTAAGGCCTGCTCAGACAGCCATTTGGCTTTTTTGTATTTCTTAAGCATGTATTACGCCCTCATGAAAATTCCCCTTGATAGCTACAATTTTCTCCACTTCTCTCACTGAATTTTACCTGAAACCATATCTCAGTTCAGTTCAGTTGCTCAGTCGTGTCCGACTCTTTGCAACCACATGAATTGCAGCACGCCAGGCCTCCCTGTCCATCACCAACTCCCAGAGTTCACTCAAACTCACATCCATTGAGTCAGTGATGCCATCCATTCATCTCATCCTCTGTTGTTCCCTTCTCCTCTTGCCCCCAATCCCTCTCAAATCAGAGTCTTTTCCAATGAGGCAATACTTCTCATGAGGTGGTCAAAGTATTGGAGTTTCAGCTTTAGTATCAGTCCTTCCAATGAACATTCAGGACTGATATCCTTAGAATGGACTGGTTGGATCTCCTTGCAGTCCAAGGGACTCTCAAGAGTCTTCTCCAACACCACAGTTCAAAACCATCAATTCTTCAGCACTCAGCTTTCTTCACAGTCCAAATCTCACATCCATACATGACCACAGGAAAAATCATAGCCTTAACTAGA
>NW_011494753.1:11939023-11958257 GCF_000754665.1 Bison bison bison | reverse complement strand
GGCCTTAACTAGATGGACCTTTGTTGGCAAACTAATGTCTCTGCTTTTGAATATGCTATCTAGGTTGGTCATAACTTTCCTTTCAAGGAGTAAGTGTCTTTTAATTTCATGGTTGCAATCACCATCTGCAGTGATTTTGGAGCCCAAAACAATAAAGTCTGACACTGTTTCCACTGTTTCCCCATCTATTTCCCATGAAGTGATGGGACCAGATGCCATGATCTTTGTTTTCTGAATGTTGAGCTTTAGGCCAACTTTTTCACTCTCCTCTTTCACTTTCATCAAGAGGCTTTTTAGTTCCTCTTCACTTTCTGCCATAATAGTGGTGTCATCTGCATATCTGAGGTTATTGGTATTTCTCCCGGCAATCTTGCTTCCAGCTTGTGCTTCTTCCAGCCCAGCGTTTCTCATGATGTACTCTGCATAGAAATTAAATAAGCAGGGTGACAATATACAGCCTTGACATGCTCTTTTTCCTATTTGGAACCAGTGTGTTGTTCCATGTCCAGTTCTAACTGTTGCTTCCTGACCTGCATACAAATTTCTCAAGAGGCAGATCAGGTGGTCTGGTATTCCCATGTCTTTCAGAATTTTCCACAGTTGATTGTGATCCACACAGTCAAAGGCTTTGGCATAGTCAATAAAGCAGAAATAGATGTTTTTCTCAAACTCTCTTGCTTTAGATGTTAAGAAGAGGTGGCAAGAATACACAGAAGAACTGTACAAAAAAGATCTTCACGACCCAGATAATCACGATGGTGTGATCACTCACCTAGAGCCAAACATCCTGGAATGTGAAGTCTAGTGGGCCTTAGAAAGCATCACTACAAACAAAGCTAGAGGAGGTGATGGAATTCCAGTTGAACTATTTCAAATCCTGAAAGATGATGCTGTGAAAATGCTGCACTCAATATGCCATCACATTTGGAAAACTCAGCAGTGGCCACAGGACTGGAAAAGGTCAGTTTTCATCCCAGTCCCAAAGAAAGGCAATGCCAAAGTATGCTCAAACTACCACACAATTGCACTCATCTCACACGCTAGTGAAGTAATGCTCAAAATTCTCCAAGCCAGGCTTCAGCAATACGTGAACCGTGATCTTTCAGATGTTTAAGCTGGTTTTAGAAAAGGCAGAGGAACCAGAGATCAAATTACCAACATGCACTGGATCATCAAAAAAGCAAGAAACCATATCTAGAAGCATTCATATTGTGTCCAGTGAGAGGCTCTATTTTTAAAGCTAGAAAGATGCATATTTGCCCCTTGGAAGCTTTATGATAAGTTGACCTGAAAAATGAATTTCTTTTTTGTAAAGTTTCTACCATTCAAAAAGATAAAAATATATCTTATAATTGAGGAAATAGTGGTATGGAGAAAATACAGGAAAAACATAACGACAGTCTGTATATTTATTTGCCTAATGTAGCAACCCAGTTCACCAGAGAAAAATGTAAATTCATCAAGAAATGTATCAGGGAGTATTCAAACTAATTTGGATTTTATATTAGATATCACAGATGTTAAGTGCGTGCCCATCAGGTAATAATCTATTTAGGGAATAAACAACTTCAGTCTGTTTTTAAATATTTACATGTCTTATTTTATGCCTAAATATTGCCACAGATCTAAAATAATTTATACAACCACAAACATTAAAATATTACCCGTGGATGTAATTCAAGCAAGTGTAAGTATCACCTGTCAGTTGGGTCTATGAAAACAAATTATAATTAAAACAAACTCAGATTAATTCAATTTCTTTAAAATTCTTTGCAAATACAGTACAGCTATTTGAGAAATGGAAATTAATTTGACTTCCATTACTCATAATTAGCATTTGTTAATAAGGCAAGAACTTTTTAAAAAGCTGTAACATCTCTGCTTACAAGACTGGAAGAATTGGCTGTTATCAGATTTTAAATACAATTGCTTAGTCTAAGAGACTTGCCTAATGTGACTCAGAATTACAAAATTTTTAAAACAATTTAGCCATGCTGCGTTGCAACGTCTGAAAAAAAACTTTCTTTTGGTCTCATATATGTGACCCAAAGACTATCAAAATCTGTCAGTTGATTTTATGAAAGTTTGAATTTCAAGATAGTTTGAATACCTTCTCTGGTTTATGTGTGTGTGAAACCATGTATAGACAGGGCGAGTATATTCCTTTCCTTCAGTTTTGTAGTTGCGTACGTTCTTCTGTCGGAGAAGGCAACGGCGACCCACTCCAGTACTCTTGCCTGGAAAATCCCATGGCCGGAGGAGCCTGGTAGGCTGCAGTCCATGGGGTCACTAAGAGTCGGGCACGACCGAGCGACTTCACTTTGACTTTTCACTTTCATGCATTGGAAAAGGAAATGGCAACCCACTCCAGGGTTCTTGCCTGGAGAATCCAGGGACAGGGGAGCCTGGTGGGCTGCCATCTGTGGGGTCTCACAGAGTCGGACACGACTGAAGCAACTCAGCAGCAGCAGCAAGGTCTTCTGTACCTTTACAGAGCAACAAAACAGGAGTCATGGTATGCCTAACATCTGGTTAGAATTTAATTTCCATTTTACATTTATTTGAGGCAAAAAAAGTCTTTACATAGGGCTTTCCTGGTGGCTCAGACAGGAAAGAATCTTGTCACAGACTTCCCTCATCTCCCCAATTGTTCCACTCACAGCACTCAGGAAACCCTCCTCACCACTTCTGCATTCAGCCATGCCACTCTTCCTCTCTTTGTTCAAAGGTTTTTGAAATTCTCTTCCTTAACAAAGATTCCCATGACTAAGAATAAAACTACAAAAGTGAGAAAGCTAATCTGTCTGCCCGTAATATTTTTTTCTTCTTGGCACGTTTCAACCATACAGTAAACCTCCACTTGGATTGGTGCTAGTAGCACTTTCATCACTGCTTGCAATAAAAACTAATTGCATAAATAATAAAATTAAAAATATATACACACAATAAATAAATGTTTCATGAAAAGTACATAGTGACTTTTTAGGCTTCCATCTAGTCAAAGCTATGGTTTTTCCAGTAGTCATGTATAGATGTGAGAGTTGGACTATAAAGAAAGCTGAGCACCAAGAATTGATGCTTTTGAACTATGGTGTTGGAGAAGACTCTTGAGAGTCCCTTGGACTGCAAGGAGATGCAACCAACCAGTCCATCCTAAAGGAGATCAGTCCTAAATATTTATTGAAAGGATTGATGCTGAAGCTGAAACTCCAATACTTTGGCCACCTGATGCGAAAAACTTACTCATTGGAAAAGACCCTTATGCTGGGAAGGATTGAAGGCAGGAGGAGAAGGGGACGACAGAGGATGAGATGATCAGATGACATCACCAATGCAATGGACATGAGTTTGAGTAGGCTCTGGGAGTTGGTGGTGGACAGGGAAGCCTGGCGTGCTGCAGTTGCAGAGTCGGACCCAGCTGAGCCACTGAACTGAACTGAGGCTTTATATAACTGTGTCCTTCTGTACGTTATCCATGAAGGTTCTCTTCATTTGAGATACCTTGAAATCAGTGACATTATCATTTTGAAATAATTTTGTTGATCTGTAGACAATATTCATGTAATATACTAAACAGCATGATATAGAATTTGGTCTAAACCTGTTCAGCACTGTATCCAAAAGTTTGTAGAGACTTAGAGCTAAATTTCATGTGCCAGTGAATCTACTAAGTTTAAATAGACAGCAGCTATTTCAGTGACTTTAATGAGTGGGTGTCCATACTGTCATGAATAGTTTCAAAAAAAGTTACAAAATTACACCTATAAAGATGTCTGTCAGTGAATTATGAAATTTAGGGTTTGAAAAGGAAATCAAATATATTGATTCTCACATTGACCAGAAAATAAAATGTATGTTGCTTTACTATAAGTGGGAGTAAAAAAAAAAATTAAGACGAGAGAGAGAATTTTAGGCCTTTTAGGTGGCATTCCACAATATCCTTTGCATTTCAAATAAAGTATGAAATTAATTGCCCCATGACAATAATTTACAAATTATATTTCATCAAATACCTTCCTAGAAGTTAAAGCTTGTTATTGGCTTCCCAGGTGGCCCAGTGGTAAAGAATCCATTTGCCAATGCAGGAATCACAGGAAACTTAGGTTGAATCCCTAGGTCAGGAAGACCTCCTGGAGTAGGAAATGGAAACCTACTCCAGTATTCTTGCCTGGAAAATTCCGTGGCTAGAGGAGCCTGACAGGTCACAGTCCCTGGGTTTACAGAGTTGGACACAACTAAGCAACTGAGCGCTACTGTCCCCCAACACCATGACACTGAAAGATCCACTTGTTTATTTGCTATACACAAGACAATGAAGTTGGTTTGCATTTTGGAGACTCAATTTGTCTTCAAAATTTTAAAGGGGGTTGGGGATGGGGAACACATGTATACCTGTGGTGGATTCATTTTGATATTTGGCAAAACTAATACAATTATGTAAAGTTTAAAAATTAAATAAAATTTAAAAAAAATGTAAAGGGACAATCTACTAACAAATCACAGACTGAATGCTGGTATTTTTCATGCCTTATCTGATTGAAGCTTCATAATAACTTAAAGCCACTAACTGAAACCAACCATTAAACAAACTAGAAAATGGGTTCAGGGAAGAGAAATAATTTGCCTAAAATTACATTTCATAAAGGACTTCCCTGGTGGCTCAGAGGTTAAAACTTCTGCCTCCAATGTTCGATCCCTGGGTGGGGAAGATCCCCTGGAGAAGGAAATGGCAACCCACTCCAGTACTCTTGCCTGGAGAATCCCATGGATGGAGGAGCCTGGTGGGCTACAGTCCATGGGGTCTCAAAGAGTCAGGCACTACTGAGTGACTTCACTTTCACTTTCACATTTCATAAAAATAGCAGGGCTGGAATTTTTATCTAAGGTATCTAGAAGTTGATTAATTAATCAAAACTGTCAAGCAAGGTAAAAAAATCTTTTAAAAATTACTACATAAGTAGAAATAGATTGAGAGACTGACTCTGAACAGAAGTCAGTAAATAAACTTAGGGTTTTCTGCCTAATTGGAGACATCACTAATGTTTTAGAAGAAACATGTTTAGAAGAAAGAATGAAACAGATACCTCACACCAGAAAGACAAACTATGGCAGAAAAAAAAATGCATATATTCACCAGATATGGTGCTATGTTTGCATCATCTTTATTGGGACACAGGAAGACTACATCTTCAAAATCCTTTTCGTTGGGTTGGGGTCATGATTGATTGCCGAGACATTAGAATCACTTCCTATGAATGGTAGAGTCACAATTAGTAGAGTATGGGTCTGTGAATGACTGCATGAAGCAGATTCTTACCTGCCAACAGGATAAACTATGATATGTGTAAGCAATAAATATATATTTTGCTAAGTCATTAGGTTTTGGAATTATCTGATACAGTAGAATATTAGTTTCCTAGAACCAACATGACATACTACCACACATTTGGTAGTATCAAACAACAGAAATTTATTCTCTCACAGTTCCAGAGCCCAGAAATCCAAAATCAAGAGATTTTCAAAGTTATATCACCCCTTAAGACTCTAGAGTGACAGATTTTATTTCCTTGGGTTCCAAAATCACTATGGATGGGGACTACAGCCATGAAATTAAAAGATGCTTTCTCCTTAGAAGAAAAGGTATGACAAATCTAGATAGCATATTAAAAAGCAGAGACATCACTTTGCTGACAAAATGGATATAGCCAAAGCTAGGGTTTCCCTGGTGGTTCAGATGGTAAAGAATCAGCCTGCAATGTGGGAGACCTGGGTTTGATTCCTGGGTTGGGAAGATCCCCTGGAGGAGGGCATGGTAACCAACTCCAGTATTCCGCCTGAAGAATCCCCATGGACAGAGGAGCCTGGAAAGCTACAGTCCATGGGGTCACAAAGAGTCTGACATGACTGAGTGACTAAGCACACACACATGATTTTTCCAGTAGTCATGTATGGATGTGAGAGCTGGACCATAAAGAAGGCTGAGTGCCAAAAAATTGATGCTTTCAAACTGTGGTGCTGGAGAAGACTCTTGAGAGTCCCTTGGATGCAAGGAGATTAAACCAGTCCATCCTAAAGGAAATAACCCTGAATATTCATTGGAAAGACTGATGCTGAAGCTGAAACTCCAGTACTTTGGTCACTTGATGTGACGAGCCTACTCATCTGGAAAAGATCCTGATACTGGGACAGACTGAAGGCAAAGAAGAAGAGGGCAGCAGAAGATGAGATGATTAAATAGCATAAATGACTCAGGGGAAACGAATTTGAGCAAACTTTGGGAGAGATTGAAGGACAGGGAAACCTGGTGTACTGCAGTCCATGGGGTCACAAAGAGTAGGACACGACTTAGCAACTGAACAATGACAAGACGCTAGAGAAGAGTCCTTCCTTGCTTCTTCCAGGTTTTGATAGCTACTAGGTATTCTTGGCATTTCTTGGTTTTTAAATGAATGATCCCAATCTCTACCTCTATTTTCACATTGATTTCTACCTTGTATCTCTGTGTGTCTCACGTTTTCCTTGTCTTTCCGATGATACCTGTCCTTGGATGTAGGATCCACCATTCAACCCAATAAAAAACTTTCCAAGGTGGCTCAGCGATGAAGAATCTGCCTTCAATACAGCAGATGTGGCAAGATCCACAGGTTTGATCTCTGGGTCCAGAAGATCACTTGGAGAATGAAAAGACAATCCACTACAGTATTCTCGTCTGGGAATTCCCATTGACAGAGGAGCCTGGTGGGCTAAAGTCCATGGGATGCAAAAGAGTCAGACATGACTTAGAGACTAAACAACAACAATTCAGTTCAGTACCAACATTTATCTTCTTCAATTAATTAAGCTGTGAAGTTACACTACACATTTTTTTCTAAGAAAAAATGCTATCCAGATCAGAAGTCAACATGTGAACATTAAGAATTATATTTGTCATTGTTAAGATTCATTCTTAATGATATTTGCTACTGTTGTTCAGTCACTCAGTTGTGTCCAACTCTGTGCAACCATGGAGTACAACATGCCAGGCTTCCCTTTTCTTCACCATTTCCTGAAGCTTGCTCAAACTCATGTCCAATGAGTTGGTGATGCCATCCATCCATCTCATCCTCTGTCATCCCCTTCTCTTCCTGCCTTCAATCTTTCCCAGCATCAGTGTCTTTTTCAGTCAGCCAGCTCTTCGCATCAGGTGGCCAAAGTATTGGAGCTTCAGCTTCAGCAGCTTCAAAGTCTGGACAAATGGTGACTGGCTTCTGAAAAGTTGCTAAACTTCTACTATATACTTACTGAACAGTTTTCTTTGTTTGTTTCCCAGAGCATCCATATAGGAATAGCTTATTTAATTTCACTAAACATCAAGGATCATAAAAACTAAAACACAGAAACAAGAATATATCAGAAGAAGCAATGGTGAAAAAATCACACTGAGTCTGGATATTGAATCAAAACATAGCATTGTCCAACAAATATATTTTACCATGACTCATGTCCCTAATACTACTCCATAAAAATAAGAGAAAAAAGAAGATAGTGTAAATTAGGATGCTACTATTTAACAGGTGGTTCTTGACTCAACCGTAATCAATTACAAGTAAATTAAAAGCCATTTCAGGTGGTCCAGTGGTAAAGAATCCTCCTGCCAATGCAGGAGACAGGGGTTGAGCCCCTAGTCTGGGAAGATCCCACATGGCACAGGGCAACGGAGCCCAGGCACTGCACCTACTGAAGCCCACGTGCCCCAGAGTCCCTGCTCCACGAGAGAAGCCGCCATAATGAAAACCCAGACACCGTAACACAACTACAGAGTCGACCCCACTAGCAGCAACTAGAGAAAGACTGTGTGCAGCAACAAAGACCCAGAGCAGCCAAAAATTAAAAATTAATTTATTAATTATTTTCAAAAAGGCATTTAAGCAGGGACGTGCCAAATCATCTTACAAAAATCCTCAGCAAAAGAAAATATTTCAAGGACTTCATTATAATGTCTAAAATATTAAACGTTTTACCTGCACATTCATTACAGATATTTCAACGAACATGAGCCCTATCATAATTTATGTAAATGCACATGAATCTTAAATTGAACATTATTTGAATAAATGATTTGGGCTTATTATAAAGATATGGAATTAGGCATCAAATAGTAGAACTAAGTCACATTCTTATAAATATATTATGATCCAAATCTTCCTAAAGTCAACAGAAAGGAAAGACAATTAGTACATTATTGATATTCATGTTGATCTTATTCTAATTTCCAAAGCTATTAATTTTGTTTGTTAGTAATGCTTTGGCTAAAGGTTTTGGTCAAATAAAGTAAGTTTATAATATTTTTATTACATATATATTTTATACTACTTAAAGAAAAGTATGCTTAGCTGAGGATAGGATTGTAAATTGAAAAAACAAATACTTTAATAGCAACATTTTCTTCACTATTGTGACCATTAAAAAAAAACTTTTCACACTACTCTGAACAGTAACTGGTAATCAAGTATATATTACATGATGCAATAGCTAATATTTTTGCATTTCCTTTTATCTTATTTTCCATTTGACCTTAGTAAATAATTCATTTCCTGACTATTGTGTAAAGAATATATCAACTTGGTTAATAACAGGTTGCAATCAGGTGTCTTCTGAACAATAACTTTTAATTTTCTCTGTTATTATCTCTCATCAACCTTGAAATCTTGTTAAAATAAATATTTTTATTCAGCTGGTTTTGGCTAGGGCCATAAGTTTATGTTTCTAATATCTCCTTAGAGATGCCAATGCTGCTGGTTCATGGACCACACTTGAACAGCAAAGTTGTAGTCACATTAGGGTAATATTCAATTTTCATTTTATTAAGTTTATATTAACTACAATGATTACAGTGTTGTATTAATCTGCAAAAACCTCTGAAAAGAAAAAAATCACACAAAGGGAAATATAGGAACTTTAGAGTTCTTAAAATCTCTTTTTATAATACCTTGAACATGTTTTGCATATTCAAACTGTGCAACAAACTAGTTCAATAGCCAACACTTCTCAGCTACAATACCGCTTAACAACTACATTCACACTTTCTCAACCACAGTATTTCCTTGCATCATCTCTCATTCCATAGCCATATGCTGCTTAAGTAATAATAAAGCCCCTCTGCACAAATAGAAAAATAGACTCTTAAAAGCATCTTTCTTAAGTTCCCGCCAAAAGGTGCCACTTCTTTGAGATAATTATCCAAAACTAAATTGGAGGAATATTTGCCTGATTCCCTGCCGTGTATACACTCAGATTTACCCTAACATTGTCCGTTAAGATCATCTATCCAAGAAGTCAGTTTTCAAAATGAGAAACTTGTTGGGAATCCCAGACTAATAATCCACCTGGAGAAATTACGGTCTTTAGAAAATATAAAAATTTTGTTCATTTTTACATGTATAAATGTGAACAGATACATACATATAAATTAAGTTAACAAATAGGTTATGAGTGGCATTGTCTAAAAAAGCTGTCTTTGTGCGTGCATGCTAAGTTGCTTCAGTGTGTCTGACTTTATGGACCATAGCCCAACTGGCTCCTCTTTCCATGGGATTCTCCAGGCAAGAATTCTGGAGTGGGATTCCATGCCCTCCTCCAGGGGTTCTTCCCAACCCAGGGACAGAACCATGTCTCCTATGTGTTCTGTGTTGGCAGGCAGTTCTTTACCATTAGCGTCACCTGCGAACCCTATAGTGTATCTTTATACAGGAAAACAATCTGCGTACTTGGAGTTAGCATGGCGTAATGGTAGAAGATATGTATATTGAAATCTGAGGGCCTTAGTTTGAATCTCAATTCTGCTATTTAATAGCCAAGTGATGTACAATACTTAACCACTCTAGATCTCAGGTCTTTCACAATTGTTTCACTTCAAAAATTTACATTAGCTTTTGCTGCATAATAAAAGCCATAAGATCACTTATGCATGGAATAATAAGCATTATTTTCTTGCTCATGTCTGTGGGTTTGCAAGCTGTCTGGGGGAGTGCATCTGTGATTAAGTCTATGTTAGCTCCACCTGCCTCCTTCTGGGGCCTCAGTGTCATGGGCAGTGCTACCCTGAGGTATGTACTCCTCGTAAAGGAATTCTGAAGCTTCTGGGGGTTAAGCAGCAAAATGTTTTGCTTCTTAAGGCACAGGTCTACATGATAACAATTTCACATTTGATTGGCTAAATCAAATAATATGCCAAACCCAACATTGAGGAGATGTGAAAGGAAACTACTCCTGAGGTAGTAAGGACAGAGGCAATACAATTAGCTCAACAGTAATTAATCCTGCCTCCAACTTCTTGTGAAGGTTTGCTGAGATTTGGAGATTGTTTGCTGAAGCTATTAGTCTACTCTAATAAGGATATATGTATATACATGTGTGTGTGTGTGTGTGTGTGTGTATATATATTTTATATATATATATATATATAACAATTGAGCATGCAGGCTTTAGCATTAGACAGAGAAGAGTCTGAATCATGGTTCCACAGTTTACTAACTGCAAACCATTGGGAAAGTTGTTTGACACGTTCCTTCCTCTATGGAATGGGAATATTATCAGAACTACTTCACAAGGTTGCATGAGGATTAAATATATCATGTAATGTTTTTAGAATGATACCAAAAACACACTAAGAACTTAAAATGGCAGTTATTGTGCTGTTAATGAATTAAATAGCTGAAGATATACAATTCATGAGGTCACTCCCCAAATCCTTACTTCAATGAAATGACTTATGATAAAATTTTTATATGATAGCAAGAGATTAAAGCAGACCCTACTAGTAGTCAAATAAATACCGAAAGGGTAGATTATAGTAGTAGAAGACCACATGTCAATGTTATATCTGGGAGCTTAATAAACTGCAGAGAAAAAGCATACAAAAGAAACTCCAAGCTTGTTGTAAAAATGATTAAGGGGAGGGAATGTCTTAGATTTAAAGCCATAGTTGAAAAGCCACTCAAAATAAAAATTATAACATGTAGCAAAAAATGTATCATGAAATTTGAAAAGAAATGTGTTTGGTCCTAGAATTATTTTTTACTAACTCCACCACCCCACCTTGACTACAATTTGTTTGGGATCTTCAGTATTAAGAAAAATATAAGTGTGTGTAGATGTCCATAGAATTGCTGAAAAGTGAAAGTGAATGTAAAGATAGAGTGGGTAGTTTATGACAGGACACTTACCCTAAATCAAGAGTAAATTAAACATTATTGTGGAAGTGTGAAATTTCCATAATAATTTAACAAATTACCACCAGCATAATTTCATATGCATTTTAAAAAGACATTTATCATCAAGTTACAAACGCCTTATTTCATTTAATTAAAACAAAGCTGAATGCATTTTGTGACAGAAATTTTTACCAAAAAACAATATATTCCAAAATCAAATTTATTATGTTTTAAAACTAGTGACCTGGTTTTAGGCAAGGAGAAATTAACTCATTTCATTTTATACTTTTCTCCAATTTCAACTTCATTGTTAAAACTTGAAAAATTATCAGGAATTTCTACCTCATGGTGATGTATACTTTGAGTAGGGCATTTCACATTTTGTTTGATTTGCAGATACATCAAGAAAAAAAAAATTGTCAAATGTTGATTTAAAGTATCTACTTGCCAATTTTGGAAATGGAACTAACCTAAGCATTAGAGAAACCAAAAAAATAAATGTCATTTTAGCCATAAATTTCCAAGAATGTCTCAATTTTATGAGGTTATTTGTTTCGTTTAGTTTTGTTTTAGTGAGCCCATTTCTCAACATAAAAGACAATTAGAGATCATCACTTTCCTTAGATCATCTTATATAGCATTAGGCTTTAAATAAACCCAATATGCCAATAACTTCCAAATGTATATCTCTAAAATGTTAGCACATTTAAAACTTTTGCTCAGACACAGCAACTTTCATTCTATTGGCCAAAGACATTCATGCAGCCAAACCCAAAGTAATAAGATAAGATGTATGTCCTGCTTACAGGGAAACCTGGCAAAGGAGAAGGACAAATTCCTGCAAACAGATAATTCCATCTACAGCACTACCCTCTGAACTCAAGGTTCAAATGTGTACGGGAGCTACATGCTAACTCCAGTTGGATATCTAATAAACACCTCACCCTTGCCACATCCAGAATGAACCTCTGATTTCCAGGTTCTGGAAATGTCTTCCGTGCCCAAGCTGCAAGCCTCTGACCTGTCTTTACTGTTTTAATAAATGGCACCATCATCAAGTCTACATATTTCTGACTACCACTCCCTAGCAGCCTGTCCTTTGAAGTTTCTCCTTTTAGCAAGACCGATAATAAAGGTCTTCTTTATCATAGACCCAAGTTTGGGAACTAAACTGTTTATTACATTGGAGGGAAAGTAGTTTTTATATTTTTTTCAATCTTTGTATTATGAACATTTTCAGATACAGATAAAGTAGAGGCAATAATATAATGAATTCCATGTACTTAACTTCAACAAGTATCAAACTCATGACTAATCTTGTTTCACCTGAACCTCATTTACTCCCACCCAGTTCAGTTCAGTTCGGTTCAGCCGCTCAGTCGTGTCCGACTCTTTGGGACCCCATGAATCGCAGCACGCCAGGCCTCCCTGTCCATCACTAACTCCCGGAGTTCACTCAGACTCATGTCCATCGAGTCAGTGATGCCATCCAGCCATCTCATCCTCCGTCATCCCCTTCTCCTCCTGCCCCCAATCCCTCCCAGCATCAGAGTCTTTTCCAATGAGTCAACTCTTCGCATGAAGTGGCCAAAGTACTGGAGTTTCAGCTTTAGCACCCAACACCTCTTTAAATGATTTTTAAGCTAATTTCAGATATCATACTACTTAATCATTGATATTACAATATATATAGAGAAGTGTTTTTAAATCATCAAATAAATCACTTCATGCTCTTGTGGTAAAGTCTACCCTAGGTTCCCATCACTGTTGAAATAAAATCCAAATCCCTTGATACCATTACCATCAGTCCAGATCTACCCCCCTAAACCGTTTTCCCTCTTGCTGCCATCACCTTTATCCAAAAGGCTTTTGACACTCTGGAATTTCTACTCACCTAGCTTTTCCTTTGCCTCCAAAATTCTCTCACACAGTCTTCATGTAGTTATCCTCTTCTTGTTATTTAAATATTTAAATATTTAAATCCTCTTCTTGTCAGCTTAAATACTAACTTCTCAGAAGGACATTCCCCAACAGTCACTGTGAAATAACCATGGAGACATTCTATCAGAAAACCTTACTTTTTTTCATAATACTTATCATGATGCTGGCTATTTTTAGCCTGTGTGTGCTTAGTTGCTCAGTCATGTCTGACTCTTTGCTACCCCATGGACTGTAGACTGCCATGCTCTTCGGTCCATGGGGATTCTCCAGGCAAGAATATAGGAGGGTGTTGCCATGACCTCCTCCACAGGATCTTCCCAACCCAGGGATTGAGTCCAGGTCTCCCACACTGCAGGTGGATTCTTTACCCTATAAGCCACTAGGGAAGCCCAAGAATACTAGAGTGGGTACCCTATCCCTTCTCCAAGGGATCTTCCTGACCCAGGAATCGAACCAAGGTCTCTTGCATTACAGGCAGATTATTTACCAGCTGAGCTATTTTTAGCTAATTTCCTGCTAGCTGTTCACTCTACTAGATACTGAAAGTGGGAGTGTTGGTATTTTTTGCTACTATATCCTTATGTAAAGACCAAGTATTCCTTTTCATAGCATGTGCTCAATAGATACTTGCTAAATGAATAGACTGGTGAGCTTTCTATTACATGGACCAAAAGTCTCAGTATTTGTACTGATGAACTAAATCAACTTCATTAAGTCAAATAGTTTCTGGGACAATATGGTCCTGTCCAAGGTTTAGAGTTACATACAATGAGAACCAGGGGGCCTCCCCAATGGCTTAGTAGGTGAAGAATCTGCCTGAAATGCAGGAGACACAAGATACGTGGGTTAGATCCCTGGGTTGGGAAGATCCCCTGGAGAAGGAAATGGCAAGCAAGGGAATTTCAGAAAAACTCTGCTTCATTGACTATGTGAAAGCCTGTGACTGTGTAGATCACAACAAACTGTGGAAAATTCTTCAAGAAATGGGAATACCAGACCACCTTACCTGTCTCCTGAGAAAACTGTATGCAGATTAAGAAGCAACAGTTAGAACCTTACTTGGAAAAACTGACTGGTTCAAAATTGAGAAAGGAGTACAACAAGGCTGTATATTGTTGCTCTGTTTATTTAACTTATATGCAGAGTATATCATGCGAAATGCCAGCTGGATGAATCCCAAGC
The DNA here is from genome assembly GCF_000754665.1 of Bison bison bison. Lineage (NCBI taxonomy): Eukaryota > Metazoa > Chordata > Mammalia > Artiodactyla > Bovidae > Bison > Bison bison. The sequence goes on along the minus strand of NW_011494753.1, from coordinate 11,943,942 downwards.
TGGAATTGAGATTGCTGGAGAAATATCAATAATCTCAGATATGCATATGCTACCACTCTAATGGCAGAAAGTGAAGAGGAACTAAAGAGTCTCTTGATGATGGTAAAAGAAGAGAATGAAAAAGCTAGCTTAAAATTTAATATTAAAAAAACTAAGAACATGGCATCCAGTCCCATCACTCCATGGCAAATAGATGGGGGAAAAATAGAAGCAGTGACAGGTTTTATTTTCTTGGGCCCCAAAATCACTTCAGATAGTAACTGCAGCCATGAAATTAAAAGACATTTGCTCCTTGGAAGAAAAGCTAGGACAAACCTACATAGCATATTAAAAAGCAGAGATGTCACTTTGCTGACAAGGTCCATATCATCAAAGATATGGTTTTTCCTTAGTCATGTGTGGATGTGAAAGTTGGATCATAAGAAGGCTGAGTGCCAAGGAATTGATGTTTTCGATATTTGGTGTTAGACAAGACTCTTGGGAGTCCCTTGGACTGCAATGAGATCAAACCAGTCAACCCTAAAGGAAACCAACCCTGAATATTCATTGGAAGGACTGATGCTGAAGCTGAAGCTCCAATACTTTGGCCACTTGATGCAAAGAGCCGACTCATCAGAAAAGACACTGATGCTGGGAAAGATTGAAAGCAAAAGGAGAAAAGAGCGGCTGAGGATGAGATGGTTGGATGGCATCACCGATTCAATGGACGTGAATTCTGACCAAACTCCAGGACTTAGTGAAGGACAGGGAAGCCTGGCATGCTACAGTCCACTGGGTCACAAATAGTCGAAACTGACTTAGCAACTGAACAAGAACAACAAAAAAAAGAACCACAGAAGTAGGGGAATGCTATTCTACTTCTTTAGGATTAAATATGTTGATATGTTTTTGTCTTAGTTGAGTGAAGAATGAGGTGTTAGAGCTGGATTAGGGAATGCACAGTACACTGAAGACCAGTAAAACATTTGAAATGCCTCTTATAACACAATTTAAGATAGTTTGGACATAAAAATTAAAGATCAAAGGTTTCCCTTTTTGTTTTTGAGCCCTTCAGATATAAACTCAGCTCTACCATATCCAATAACTTTCTATGGACACAGACCTTTTGTCAGCCTACTTCTCAACATGAAACCACTGTGAATTATCCTCTCTAATGAATCCTTGATCAAATTTGAATCAGGATATAGTAATGATTAAATAAAATATATAAGCAATAAGTAGAAGGCAGCACACAAGGAGGGCTAATGATGAAAGGTTTTGCTATCAAAACCACCTCTGGGGGTGCCATTGGATGGGGAATGATGAGTAAATCTTGTTAATTTTTCCATTTTCTCTATACAAATAATAACTGATATGGCAATGTGCCATCCTTGCAAATGCTGTCACTTCCCCATATTCCAGAAAATTGCTTCATTTAAGCTCCTTAAAAGGAATTCAGGAACCATCATTGGTTAAGGATACCCTATAATCAAAAAGTCATTACCTAGAACTAAAAACTCATTATCTAGAAAAGATTATAATTAAAAACAAAGTTCCTTTCTATCCATTTGAAACAGAGTAAGAACTTTCCAAAAATCATTTTCAAGTGGATAAAAAGACAGAGGAAATAAACTGCTCTTTTAATCCAAACATAATAGTAGAGAGAATTGCCACCCCCCACCCCGCAAAATCCTGCTGGTGCAGATAAACAGCATATTCCAAAGAAACAAAGGACAAACTTGATGCCATTTGCCAGTTTCCTCATCTTCCCCTGTTTTGTACTTTACTAACATGAAGATAAGCTATTAGGATGAATTCTATGTTAGGAAGAGTACTCAATCACTATAATGGTAAGACTAGTGTTGGGGGGCCATATTTACAAACTCAGCTACGAAAAATCATAATTTTCTTTATTTTCTATAATTCAACCTAGTTTCAATCTTAATCTCATTCTGCCCAGGAGGAAATAAAAAGCATTGCTTTGCTAATTCAAGGTACACCCAAGGATTCCACCTACCCCTCCCTTTCTTCTTAGTATTGTGTCTAAACAAAATAGTTAAAACTTGTGTAGGAGGTACCATGGGAGATGCTATGTTGTCCTCAGTCACCATCTGTCTATAGTGACTTCCACCAAAGTGTGTCCTTCAGGCTAGTTTGTGGATTGAAATCCTCACAAGGGCATCATCTCATTTGAGGGGTCAAAGTTTCATGTGATCTCATATGATCCATAGCACATAGCTGCTGCAAGTCTCCTCCATTTTTTTTGATTCACAATGCCAGTATCATCCAAAAAAATAAATAAATCTGTCATACCATAAGTCTTGGTGCATGGAGAATCCATTTAGCCTGTTCATTTCTATATTCTCTTAGGCCAAGGAGGCATATAGAACCTTGGGAGAACAGATTATACTTAATTTCAGATCCCTAAAATTATGAGGAGATCTTACTTTGCTCCCATTAGTTTAGGATCAACTTAAGTGAGAGGAAGAGGTAAGAAACCCATGTCAACACCTTGATTGCTAAACACCTTACTGCAGCTCTAAGAATCTTTCTCTTGGCTGGAGCAGGTACTAGAAAAGAACTGCTTCTGTGAGATCAATATTTTTCCCCCAATTTTGTTGTTTACTCATGCACCCTAGAGCCTGTGCTCTGGGACAAGAGAAGCCACAGCAACGAAAAGCCAGTGCATAACAAGAGAAGAGTCCCCACTCACTGCGACTAGAAAAAAGTCCAACAAGGACCAAAGACCTGGCACATCTAAAAATAAATGAATAAATAAATAAAAATTTAAAGATATACAAACGGTGAGAATGTTAAGCCCATGTCTTTGTTCTTCTATTCTCTAAATCCTGTTGCTGCTGCTGCTGCTAAGTCGCTTCAGTCGTATCTGACTCTATGTGACCCCATAGATGGCAGCCCACCAGACTCCCCCATTCCTGGGATTTTCCAGGCAAGAACACTGGAGTGGGTTGCCATTTACTTCTCCAATGCATGAAAGTGAAAAGTGAAAGTGAAGTCGCTCAGTCATGTCTGACTCTTCACAACCTCATGGACTTCAGCCTACCAGGCTCCTCCGCCCATGGGATTTTCCAGGCAAGAGTACTGGAGGGCGGTGCCATTGCCTTCTCCATCTCTAAAGCCTATCATTCCCTAAATAATGGGTACATCCTATCTAGCTACCTATCTAGCTAAAGTGAGAAAGAAAATTGCCTCAGTCTACAAGGAGACTTAATATTTAACACATAAATTTTGCAATATTAGCTTTCAACAATAATTAATTTTTCAAAATTAATCATTTCACTAATGACAGTTTAGTATTAACCCTGCTGCTGCTGCTGCTGCTGCTAAGTCGCTTCAGTCGTGTCCAACTCTGTGCGACCCCACAGACGGCAGCCCACCAGGCTCCCCCATCCCTGGGATTCTCCAGGCAAGAACACTGGAGTGGGATGCCATTTCCTTCTCCAATGCATGAAAGTGAAGTCACTCAGTCATGTCCAACTCTTAGCAACCTCATGGACTACAACCTACCAGGCTCCTCTGTCTATGGGATTTCCCAGGCAAGAGTACTGGAGTGGGTTGCCATTGCCTTCTCCAATATTAACCCTTAGGTAATGTTATAAAATTAACCACACAATTGTACTCATTTCACATGCTAGCAAGGTAATGCTCAAAATCCTTCATGCTAGGCTTCAACAGTATGTGAACCAAGAACTTATAGATGTACAAGCTGGATTTAGAAAAGGCAGAAGAACCAGAGGTCAAATTGCCAACATCTGTTGGATCATAGAAAAAGCAAGAGAATTCCAGTAAAACATCTGCTTCTGCTTCATTGACTACATGAAAGCCTTTAACTGTGTGGATCACAACAAACCAGAAAATTCTGAAAGACATGGGAATACCAGATCACCTTACCTGCCTCCTGAGAAACCTTTATGCAGGTCAAGAAGCAACAGTTAGAACTGGACATGGAACAATGGACTGGTTCAAAATTGGGACAGGAGTATGTCAAGGTTGTGTATTGTCACCCTACTTAACTTATATGCATGGTACATTATGCAAAATGCTGGGCTGGAGGAAGCTCAAGCTGGAATCAAGATTGCCGGGAGAAATATCAATAACCTCAGTTATGCAGATGACACTACCCTCACAGCAGAAAGCGAAGAGGAACTAAAGATCCTTTGATGAGGATAAAAGAAAAGCATGAAAAACCTGGCTTAAAACTCAACATTCAAAAAACTAAGATCATGGCATCCAGTCCCATCACTTCATGACAAGTAGATGGGGGAAACAATGGAAACAATGACATGTTTGACTTTCTTGGGCTCCAAAATCACTGCAGACAGTGACTGCAGCTGTGAAATTGAAAGATGCTTGCTCCTTGGAAGAAAAGTTATGACAAAACTAGACAGCATATTAAAAAGCCCAGACATTACTTTGTTGACAAAGGTCTTTATAGTTAAAGCTAAGATTTTTCCAGTAGTCGTGTATGGATGTGAGAGTTGGACCATGAAGAAGGCTGAGTGCTGAACAATTGATACTTTCAAACTTTGGTGCTGGAGAAGACTCTTGAGAGTCCCTTGAACAGCAAGGATTTCAAACCAGTTAATCGCACAGGAAATCAACCCTAAATGTTCATTGGAAGGACTGATGCTGAAACTCCAATACTTTGGTCACCTGATGCAAATAGCTGACTCACTGGAAAAGACCCTCATGCTGGGTAAGATTAAGGGCATGAGGAGAAGGGGACAACAGAGGATGAGATGGTTGAATGGCATCATCAACTCAATGGACATGAAACTGAGCAGACTCTGGGAGATAGGGAAGGACAGGGAAGCCTGGTGTGCTGCAGTCCATGGGGTTGCAGAGTCAGACTGGACTGAGTGACTGAACAACAATAAGTATATAGTTTGAGTTTACTTCAAGTAGGATTTTTCTTTTTT
>NW_011494753.1:11932791-11938923 GCF_000754665.1 Bison bison bison | reverse complement strand
TTTTTTTTTTTTTTTTTTTTTTTGCAGAATGGAAAGTGAGAGTGTAAATGAGAAATCTTATTATTTCCCCATGATTATCCATCATATTTAGTCCTAAATAACTCACTCATTCAAATATTTTAAGTGAAATTTAGAATTATTCAGAATATTGTAACCAAGGCAATTATCAAAGCTGTTTCATAGCAATTATAATTTTATAGACAAACTAGCACAAGCCATTGTGTTCCTTGCCATAGGGAACCCAAAAATTGAAAACAAAAATCATCTAGTGAATTTGTAATAAAAGTAATCTAGTACACAGCAAGGACTAGTCTGAGTTTTGTTAATTTATAATTTTCAGAGTGGCTTTTGGGCTCAATATTTTGTTTTCTTTTTTCATTTCAGTGATAAGCAATTAGACTCAGAAAAGTTAAATTATTTACTTGAGGTCATAAGTCACAGATATTAAAAATCAGAGCTAGAGCTATATGTTTTAAATGATAATGCAATGATTTTCCTTCCTCAGAATTACAATAGCAAAGTTTGAGTGAAAGTTTAACTACTTAGAGATACATTACACATTAGCAGTGCAACTTAATTAAACTCTCAAAACAACTGTGATGGGGCTTATAGATTGTAATTTGCAGGAGCTTCAAAAACAGATTGCTTTATTTTCTGAGTAATGTGTTATTCTAGAGTATTTTAAAAGAAATATAATCTGTTCTTAATAATTCTTCCAGTCTTATTTATACTGCTAAAATGCTTCCGACTCTATTTTCCTGATATTTTACAAAGATAAACACATACCTAGTTCTTTTCTGAAATAACATAAATCCCAAGATAGTCAAATCATAATTAATGAAGATGCACTGAATGCCAATGTATGATCTTTAGTATGTGATGCTTATTATTTTAACTGGCCTGCATAAATCAACAATGAAAAATGGAAATAGTGATAAATAGCATGCTAAACATAACAAAGATCTGAGTGACTGCTTTGTCCTCAGAGATCTTCAAAGATTTGAACAAATAAAGTATTCATCCAGTAGTTCTTCAAATAAAACTAAAAAGGAAAAGAGGTCAGTTCAATTTCTATAAGTAAGATATTGGAATTAGTTGAAACATGCTTGTGGTAGCCATCCTCTGGGGAGAATAGTTGTTAACTCAATGAATCAAGTCCTGAGATGGAGCGGGAGAAAAACAAACCAGTCAAGGCTAATGGTTCCTGATGAACCCAGATTAAACACAGAGATTGGTCTGGCTTAAATACACTCAAGGGAACAGTCCTTCAGATAAGAGTATCAATTTTCACTCTGGGTCAATAGAATGAAGAGTGCGGTTAAAAATCAGATATTGCAAATGTATACAGCTTGAGTAAGGAGGCCTGCTGGGGGGAAAAACAAACTTTGCAATCAGAAGAGACTTTGAAAAGACATAAAGAATTATAAATAATATGTTCAAATACAAATTGGTTAAATTAATTAGAGAATTGAGAAAGATGGTTAAAAATAAATATATAAACTCAGTTTTTATGCATTTATCATAGAAATTTGGAAAAATCATAACAATGAAAAATATGAAAATTCTTGCACATAAATTTTGTCCAGGATTAAAATTTTTAAAACTGCGTAAAAGTGTTGAATAATATAAATACTTGAATAAAGTAAGAGATGTCACTGTAAATATAAATTTAAATATTGTAAAGTTTAATATTTTTCTCCAAACTTACAGGTTTAAAAAAAATTAGTATTATTTTTGTTATGCTTATCTTACAAAATGATAGTAAAATTTATGAATGCCTATGTTGATGAAACAGAGAAGGCAATGGCACCCCACTCCAGTACTCTTGCCTGGAAAATCCCATGGATGGAGGAGTCTAATAGGCTGCAGTCCATGGGGGTCTCTAAGAGTCAGGCATGACTGAGCGACTTCACTTTCACTTTTCACTTTCATGCATTGGAGAAGGAAATGGCAACCCACTCCAGTGTTCTTGCCTGGAGAATCCCAGGGACTGGGGAGCCTGATGGGCTGCTGTCTATGGGGTCGCACAGCGTCAGACACTACTGAAGTGACTTAGCAGCAGTAGCAGCATATTGATGAAAATCAAATTAAGAATTTTTCTATAAGGATGTTCAATGTAGCATTGTTTAAAATAGCAAAAAATGCAATTGTTTAAATATCTGAAATAAGTACACTGCAACTGATGACTATAATTTTTTAGGCATTAAAAGTTTTTCTATAGTAAATACATTGTGAGGTGAGTTCCAAACTGGTGTGTATGACAATGACAATTTTTATCTTAAACTACTGTAAATATATTTTGTCCAGAGTAGCCAAGTAGTCACAAATATAGTGCTTATTGCTCGTTGGCAGAATCATGAACGCCTATTGTTTTCTTTTTTGAGTTAATCCATGTTATCCAAATTTCCCACTTGGTACAAATTACTTTTGTAATTATAAAATCCACAATATATGCCATTGTTTTTAATATCCATAATAACACTTTAAAATAAAGAAAAACTAAATACATGTTAAAATATTTCACTTTTACTGTGCTGGATTGGTTATAGAAGGCAAATGGACATTTTCTAGTAAAAAACACACTCAAATCTGTGCTTCTACTGGTTTATAAGGCTGTTTTGTGCTAATTGAACACAGTATTAGAGCTTGATCTCTTTGAGAAGAACACTGAATGAAGTGAGTTTTGATACTCATTCATGGGATCGCAAAGAGTCGGACACGACTGAGCGACTGATCTGATCTGATCTGAGTGTAGCTAGCACAAGGCTCTGTACACAGTACTGAATGAAACAAATGGACTTCAAGTATTTTAACATTGACTCACTATACACTTCAGTCCTATTTTATCAACCAACCTAGTTTGATGTATCTGGGGAATATGTTATAACTCTAAAAGTATTTTAAAAAGATTTCTGGTGTATACTATTATAGTTTTCCTTTAATTGGGGTATAGTTGCTTCATAACACTATGCTGGTGTCTGCTATACCATGAAGTGAATCAGCCATATGCATACATATATTCCCCCTCTCTCTTGGACCCCTCTCCATCCCACTCATCTAGGTTACCAAAGAGCACTGAGTTGAGCTCCCTGTACTACGCTGCAGGTTCCCACTAGCTAGCTATTTAACACATGGTAGTGCATACATTTCAGTCACAATCTCCCAATTCATCCAACTTCCCGGCTCTACCTCCAAGTCCACATGTCTGTTCTCTATGTCTGCATTTTTATTCCTATTTTTATAGACTTCTGCTGCTGCTAAGTCACTTCAGTCATGTCCGACTCTGTGCGACCCCATAGACGGCAGCTCACCAAGCTTCCCCGTCCCTGGGATTCTCCAGGCAAGAACACTGGAAGGGGTTGCCATTTCCTTCTCCAATGCGTGAAAGTGAAGTCGCTCAGTCGTGTCCGACCCTCAGTGACCCCATGGACTGCAGCCTTCCAGGCTCCTCCATCCATGGGATTTTCCAGGCAGGAGTACTGGAGTAGGGTGTTATTGCCTTCTCCGAGACTCCACATATTCATTAATATATGACATTTATTTTTCTCTATCTGACTTCACTGTGTTAAGACAGACTCTAGGTCCATCCACATCTCTGCAAATGACTTCATTTTGTTCTTTTTATGAGTGAGTAATAGTCCATTGTACATATGTACCACATCTTCTTTATGCACTCATCTTTTTTTTTCTTTTTCCCAAGGAGTTGACATTTTACTAGAGGAGAGAGAAAACAAACAAATAAAAAAAATTGTAATGCTATGTGAGTATTTGTAATACTATGAGGAGACTCGACTAACGAAGAGTTCAATTATAAATGGAGTGGTAACAGAGTCATCCCTAAAACAGAGACCTGACATTTGACTTATCTGACAAGTGCAAGCCATTTAAGAGAGGTTTACGTAATTGCCTGGAAAATCCCATGGACAGAAGAGCCTGGTAGGCTGCAGTCCAGGGGTCACGAAGAGTTGGATAGGATTGAACAACTTCACTTTCACTTTTCACTTTCATGCATTGGAGAAGGAAATGGCAACCTACTCCAGTGTTCTTGCCTGGAGAATCCCAGGGACGGGGGAATCTGGTGGGCTTCTGTCTATGGGGTCGAACAGAGTTGGACACGACTGAAGCGACTTAGCAGCAGCAGCGGCACATAATACATTTACTGGAAGGAAATCTAAAGCAACATTTCCCCTCGTTTTGAACATGTTCATAATATAAAGGATATTCACTGTGGTGGTTTAAAATACACTGTTGATTCCAGATAATCTATTTCATGGCAAGGCATCAAGTAGCATGAAGAAACATAGAAAGGTCATTATTTACTCATACAAAGAGTATAAAATATTTAGGCAAATTGTGTTACTACTGCAATGATTGCACTATGTGCAATCGCTTTAATTTTTTAAATTAATTTATTTATTTTAATTAGAGGCTAATTACTTTACAATATTGTGGTGGTTTTTGCCATACATTGACATGAATTGGCCATGGGTTTACATGTGTCCCCAATCCGAACCCCCCTTTATCCTCCCTCCACATCCCATCCCTCAGGGTCATCCAAGTGCACCAGCCCTGAGCATCCTGTCTCATGCATTCAACCTGGACTGGCGAACTACTTCACATATGGTAATATATATGTTTCAATGCTATTCTCTCAAATCATCCCACCCTCACCTTCTCCCACAGAGTCCAAAAGTCTGTTTTTTACATCTGTGTCTCTTTTGCTATCTCACATATAGGGTCATCATTACCATCTTTCTGAATTCCATATATATGTGTTAATATACTGTTTTGGTGTTTTTCTTTCTGACTTATTTCACTCTGTATAATAGGCTTGTTTCATCCACCTCATTAGAACTGATTCAGTTGTGTTCTTTTTAATGGCTGAGTAATATTCCATTCTGTCCATGTATCATAGCTTTCTTATCCATTCATCTGCCAATGGACATTGAGGCTGCTTCCATGTCCTAGCTATTGTAAATATGCACTGCTCTTTTGATAGACATTTAGATTGCTTCCATGTCCTGGCTATTGTAAATAGTGCTGCAATAAACAGTGGAGTGTGTGTTAGTTGCTCAGTCATGTCCAACTCTTTGTGATCCTATGGACTGTAGCCCACCAGGCTCCTCTGTTCATGGAATTCTCCAGGCAAAAGTACTGGAGTGGGTTGCCAATTCCTTCTCCAGGGGACCTTCCTGACTCAGGGATTAAACCCATGTTTCCTGCACAGCAGGCAGATTCTTTACTGTCTGAGCCACTTGAGAAGCCCAGGCATATATGTCAATTACGGTTTTCTCAAGGTAAATGTCCAGTAGTGGGATCGATGGATCACATGGCAGTTCTATTTTTAGCTTTTTAAGGAACCTTCGTACTGTTCTCCATAGTGGCTGTATCAATTTACATTCCCACTAACAGTATAGGAGGGTTCCCTTTTCTCCACGTCTTATCCAACAATCATTGTTTGTAGATTCTTTGGTGGTGGCCGTTTGGAGCCCTGTGAGGTAATACCTCACTGTAGTTTTGATCTGCACTAATAATTAGCAAGGTTGGGCATCTTTTCATGTGCCTCATGGCCATCTGTATGTCTTCTTGCACTAGGTCAGAAAGAGAAAGACAAATATTGTATATTAATGGATATACATGGAACCTAGAAAAATGGTACTAATGAACATATCTGCAGGACAGCAGTAGAGATGTAGACATAGAGAACAGACTTACGGACACAGAGGGGAAGGAGAGGGTGGGACCAATTGAAAGAGTAGCGTTGAAACATCTATATTACGATATATAAAATTAGACAGCCAGTGAAAATTTGCTGTATGACACAGGGAGCTCAAATCTTGTGCTCTGTGACAACCTAGCGGGGTGGGATGGGGTGGGAGGTGGGAGGAAGGTTCAAGAGTGAGGAGATATACATATACCTATGGCTGATTCATGCTGATATATGATAGAAACCAATACAACATTATGAAACAATAAAAGTAAATAATTTTTTTAAAAGAAATATCTATTTAGGTCTTCCAACTAAATATTTTGATTGGGCTATTTTTTAAAAATTGAGTTGAATGAGCTGTTTGTACATTTTGGAGATTAATCCCTTGTCAGTTGCTTTGTCTGCAAATATTTTCTTCTATT
>NW_011494753.1:11923293-11932691 GCF_000754665.1 Bison bison bison | reverse complement strand
GCTTTTCATTTTGTTGATGGTTTCTTTTGCTGTGCAAAAGCTTTTAAGTTTAATTGGGTCCCATTTGTTTATTTTTGTTTGTATTTTCATTACTGCAGGAGGTGGGTCAAAAACTTCTTGCTGTGATTATATCAAAGAGTGTATATGATTTCCTCTAAGAGTTTTTATAGTGTCCAGCCTTACACTAGGTCTTTAATCCATTTTATTTTTGTGTATGGTTTAGAGAATATTCTAATTTCATTCTTTTACATGTAGCTGTCCAGTTTTCCCAGCACCACTTATTGAAGAGACTGTCTTTTCTCCACCACATATTCATGCTTCCTTTGTCATAGATAAGGTGACCAGAGGTGCATGGGTTTATCCCTAGGCTTTCTATCCTGTTCCACTGAGCCAATTTCTGTTCTGTATGGTTTGTGATATAGTCTGAAGTCAGGGAATCTGACTATTCTTTCTCAAGATTGCTTTGCCTGTTTGGGGTCTTTCATGTTTCCATACACAATGTACAAATATTTTTTCTAATTCTGTGAAAAATGCCATTGGTAATTTGATAGGGAAGGCACTGAATCTATAGATTGCTTTGGGTAGTATAGTCATTTTCACAATATTTATTCTTTCAGTCCAAGAACATGGTGTATCTCTCCATCTCTTTGTGTCATCTCTGATTTCTTTCATCAGTGTCTTCCAGTTTTCTGAATATATGCCTTCTGACTCGTTAGGTAGTCTTATTCCTAGGTATTTTATTCTTCTTGCTGCAATGGTAAATGTGATTGTTTCCTTAATTTCTCTTTCTGAGAAATTACACTTTTATTATTAGTGTATAGGAATGCAAGGGATTTCTATCATTAATTTTGCATTCTGCAACTTTACCAAATTCATTGATTATCTCTAGTAGCTTTCTGGTGGCATTTTTAGAATTTTCTATGTATGCTAACATGCCATATGCAAACAGTGACAGTTTAACCTCTTCTTTTCCAATTTGGATTCCTTTTATTTATTCTTCTTCTCTAATTGTGGGGTCAGGTCTTCCAAAACTATGCTTAATAATAGTGGTGAGAGTGGACATCCTTGTCTTGTTCCTCATCTTGGAGGAAATGCTTTCACATTTTTACCACTGAGAAAGTTTGCTGTGGGTTGTTGTATATAGCCTTTATTATGGTGAAGTAGGTTCCCTCGAAGCCTGCTTTCTGGAGAGCTTTTATCATAAATAAGTGCTCAATGTTGTGAAAAGCTTTTTTTTTTAATCTCTGAGATCATCATAAACAATTTTTACTCAATTTGTTAATATGTTGTATCACATTGATTGTTTTTTATATACTGAAGAATCCTTGCATCCTTGGGATAAATTCTACTTGATCATGGGGCATGATCCTTTTAATATGCTGTTGTTGAAGATTAGAAATGTGGGGTATTTTGTGCACTTGGTAATTACAAATCTCTGGTTTATTATCTTAAACCACAAACAATTAGCTTGTAATTCCATAATGCTCTGTGAATGGATACATATACTCAAAAGAATCATTACATACTTAAGACCTCACTAATCATATACACAATAGAATATTACTCAGCTAAAAAAAAGGATGCATTTGAGTCAGTTCTAATGAGGTAAATGAAACTGGAGCCTATTATACACAGTGAAATAAGTCAGGAAGAAAAACACCAATATGGTATATTAATGCATAGTATGGAATTTAGAAAGATGGTAATGATGACCCTATATGCAAGACAGTAAGAGACACAAATGTAAAGAACAGACTTTTGGACTATGTAACAGAAGGAGAGGATGGGATGATTTGAGAGAAAAGCATTGAAATGTGTATATTACCATATGTAAAGCAGATGACCAGTCCAAGTTTGATGCGTGAAGCAGGGCACTCAAAGCTGGTGCTCTGGGACAACCCAGAGGGATGGGGTAAGGAGGGAAGTGGAAGGGAGGTTCAGGATGGGGGGACACATGTATACCCATGGCTGATTCATGTCGATGTACGGCAAAAACCACCACAATACTGTAAAGTTATTAGCCTCCAATTAAAATAAATTAATTAACTTAAATAGAAAAAGACCTCACTAATCACATTATTTGAATTTTTATTTTAAAAGCTATTTTACTGTTATTATTTCCAGAGAAATATGAACCTGAGATCTTACTACATATATTCCCATGTAGGACTTACTAGAATGTAGTACCATTGTCTTTTTATGTATTGAAAAGCCACTTCTTTCCTCTTTCTCATTTCCCAAAATATTAAAATAAATATAGCAAGCTGGTTATTGGTTTCAGATTAGAGAGTCAGACCTTCCCAAATGGGACCCAAACTAAAATGCTAAAAAAAGTGGGTCACTGGGAAAAAATGAAGTAGAGAAGGATATACATTTGCATAGGATTTAGGGGACTTCTGTTTGTTTTTTTTTTTAAAGATTACAAAACCATAAAATATGACTGAATGTCTCTCTATTCATTTTGTTGATGTGGATCTGCTATAAAAGCAAAAGGTTTATATCTGCTAAAAATATGTACCTCCCATGTAAGTTTCCAACAACTATGTATGAGAAAAAAATCTAATTTGACGCGACTGCTAATTGATTTCCTAAAGTCCTATAGCTTTCGATTTCTCGGTGATGACATACTTCCCTGCAGTCAATGTGCATCTCTTAATTGGTTTGCAGGAAAATTGGCCTCTTTTGCCTTCTCAAATCACACTTTGTAATCAATGGCTATGTTCTAAATGCAACTCAGAAATATCTTTAGAAATCGAGGGCAGTTTCAATAAATTATTTTTAGCCCGATGTCCCTCTAGGAACTTATTATTACCATAGCATGGCAGCAAGTTATTTTTTTTCTTCTTCCCTGCATCTGAAAACCAACATAAATTCTACTATAGGCCAAAATTTATAGAGCAGTCACATGCTATCAATATATTTTCTTCAATAAAATCTATTTCCAAATCATTTCTTGGAATACTTTGTTCTTGCAGTAGTTTCTATCTTTTAAACATAGAAATTGATTCTCCCGTAATTTGGCCTACCTACTTAGTAAAGTAAATCTTCAACATCTGTACTCGAAGTCTTAATTTTTAGGAAAATCAAGAGCCATCTGATACTGTAAAAAGATCAAGGGTGCGTAAGATACTTAGACTTGGGATTTAAAATCAAAATTAGATTATCGTTTTAAGTAGCAATTACAGCTTAGAGTAAGCTATTTCATTTATATTAAGTACTTCTGTTCCACAAAATAGCAGATCTTTCCCAGAGATCATTTAGCAAATTATATTATTATTTTATTTGAAGCATGATATATCTTTATCAATATAGTCATCTACTTCTGAGGTAAGCCTGAACAGAAGGCCTATAAGCAAGCTCATTTGTGTATAGAGTTCTGATTTTGAGCACAGTACCTTAGCAGGTAACCATCTTTGATTGGTCTGTCCTAAAAATCTATTCCTTATAAGCAACAATAAATGCCATAACATTAAAATCCTACAATGACAATGGAAGATCTTACATTAATATATACCCACAATATACTCCCATAGTTAATTCATTTGGATAAAAGACACAATGAAGAAAATCAATCAAAGCCCAAACCAGAATGAAGATACTACCAGAATAACTATCATAAGGTATGGTTCAGGGTTCACCGTAGGGTCACTTAAGTTTGATTACAGAGTTCAACAAAACTAAGGCTAAGTAGGAAGCCGCTGCTAATCACACACAATTATGGTTCATTCACTCACTGGAACATGAATGAGAAAAAAGGGGGGAAATTATATATATATATACATATATACACACATACATATATATATATATATATACACATATATATATACATACATATGTTTGCACTATTTGGAAATATATTTTAAAACTCCAGTATAATGTCATTCAAAAAACTAAGATCATGGCATTCTGTCCCATCACTTCATGGCAACAGAAGGGGAAAATATGGAAACAGTGACAGATTTTATTTTCTTTGGCTCCAAAATCACTGCAACCATGAAATTAAAAGACACTTCCTCCTTAGATGGAAAGCTATGACAACTGGATGCTTGGGGCTGGTGCACTAGGACAACCCAGAGGGATGGTACGGGGAGGGAGGAGGGTTCAGGATGGGGAACACGTGTATACCTGTGGCAGATTCATGTTGATATATGGCAAAACCAATACAATATTGTAAAGCTAAAAAATAAAATTAAATTAAAAAAAAAAAGGCAGAGACATCATTTTGTCAACAAAGGTCCACATAGTCAAAGCTATGGTTTTTCTAGCAGTCATATACAGATGTGAGAGAACCATAAAGCAGGCTGAGCACTGAAGAATTGATGCTTTTGAATTGGGGTGCTGGAGAAGACTCTCGAGAGTCTCTTGAACTGTAATATCAAGCCAGTCAGTCCTAAAGGAAATCAACCCTGAATATTCACTGGAAAGGTTGATGCTGGCCTTCAAGTTCCAGCACTTTTGCCACTTGATGTGAAAAATCCACTCATTGGAAAGACCTTGATGTTGGGAAAGAATGAAGGCAAAAGGAGAAGAGGGCAGCAGAGGATGAGATGGTTGGATGGCATCATCGACTCAATGAACATGAATTTGAGCCAACTTCAGGAAATAGTGAAGGGCAGGGGAGCCTGGCATCCTGTAGTCCATAGGGTTGCAAAGACTGGACATGACTTAGCAACTGAACAGCAACAACAATAATGTTATTAGAGTTATGAAGTGAGAAAATAAGTTTTGCAGAGTTAATATAACTTTTTTTTCTCCAAATTTGCTTTTATTTTTAAATGTTGTTTTAGCTATTGTAGGTATTTTCAATTTCTGCATGACTTTTAGACTCAATTACCAAATTAAAAAAAGACCTGCTGTAATTTCAATTGAGATTACATTAATTGTATAGATTAATTTGTGGAATTGACATATTAAGAGTACTGAGTCTTCTAACCCATGAATAATCTATTTATCTTCATTTGTTTAGGTCTTCTTTAATTTTTCTCAACAATGTTTTGTAGTGAAAACTACACTGAAAAGTGTATAGTTCCTTCACTTTTGTCAGATCAATTCCTAAGTATCTCATGTTTTTATGCTAATGTAAATGACATTATTTATTTTTCAATTTCCAGTTGTTTGTGGTAAGTACATAGAAATACAATTCATTTCTATATATTGACTTTGTAGTCCTTTTTTGAATTTATTAGTAGCAGGATTAGTGCAAGACTCAACATTTTTAAATTATAGGCTTGTCCTTATATACATGTCTTAGTTTTCAGGTTTTATTAGTCATAAGAAACATTTAAGTTTAAGGATTATATTACTGCCTTAAGAAGAGTATTAGAATAAAACTCAGTGATTGAGGATTCCAGAGATTCAAAGATCATGAGATCATGAACAAATCTTAATCTCTTGGTGTTGATTTATTTCAACTAGTAAATTTGAACAAACTCTTTCAACCAAATATAAGAGATATGTGAGAATTCATATTAAATTTAATGTAATATATATATATCATGTACAGGTACTGTGATAGAGTACATTGAGGAAGACAACAAACATTAGATAATTCAATAAAGGTGTTTGAAAAGTGAGGCATATCCCACTGTAGAAGAAATATAAGCCAGTCTATAAGTATAGACTTAAAGAATGAGTATAAACCAGTGAATTTACTACGTAGTGTATTTGAACTCTTTAAAGTACTCTTGAAAAAGGCCAATGAGGATTCAGTTGTATGATAACAGTAGCAGAAGACTTATATTAATATAATTTTATGTTAGAAAATCTACAATAAGCCCACCACCCTATATATAAATGGTATATATGGAAATAAGTGAAGTCATGGCTATAAATATATTGCCCAGTAAGTTCTTAGATGAACTGTGAACCAATCAATTAAAATTTAAAATGTTACATTAATGTCTATCCACTATATAATCCCACAGTTAATTCATCTGGATAAAAGACAAAAATGAAGAAACAAAGCCAAAAGTCTAAACTTTACAGGTGTTTTCATTGGATGTTTTGTTAGCATTCTCCCTATCTCCCTGTCTCTTATTTTTTTTTAAGTTTATATTAGTTATTTATTTACCATTATTCAAATAAACATTTATTGAAAGTCTTCCCTGTGTCAGAACCTCTGATATAGCCCATGATAGGCAGACATGGAGGAAAAAAAGCCTGCTTTGCCTTTTGTTGTTTACTTTTGGCCCAGCAAAATAATTACTGTGGTTCCTGATTGAATAACTATACTTTCTAGCACGCAGTTTGTGATCCAACTTGCATTTTCTCAGACATCTATTTGCATATATGATGAAACAGTAACCAACCACCAAATCTCAGGATTTCCCCACTGAGGAGTTAAGTCCAAGGTTTCCTCCAAGTTTTATCCCGCTCTTTGGGTTTGCCAGTAAACAAGGAATTGTAGCATTTGTGTGGCAGAGAATTTGAGGGAACAGCATGCGATTTAAATGCACAGTGAATGGAACTAACATTTTTTATTCTCTCTCGATGGCTTTGATTTTTATCTTTTAATTTTTATTGGAGTATAGTTGACTTACAGTGTTGTATTAGTTTCAAATGTACATCAAAGTGAATCTGTAATACATATACTTATTACTTGCATGTGTGTGCTCAGTTGTGTGTGACTCATTGCAACCTCGTGGACTGTAGCCTTCCAGGCTCCTTTGCCCATGGAATTTTCCAGGCAAGACTGCTGGAGCCAGTTGCCATTTCTTACTTCAGAGGATCTTCCTGACCCAGCGATTGAAGCCATATCTCCTGTGTCTCCCACATTAGCAGACGAATTCTTTACCAGTGCACCACCTGAGTTAGCCATATTTGTATGTATCCACTCCTTTTTAAATTCTTTTCCCTAATAGGCGATTACACAGCATTGAGTAGAGTTTCATGTGCTATACAGTAAGTCCTTAGCAGATATCTATTTTATATATAGTAGTGCTTATATATCAATCCAAGTTTTCCAGTTTGTCCCCCTCCTCCCCAACACCCTACTCTCTCAGACAAACACACTAGTTACTAGACAGCATGGTCAAAATGAGGTGGCACCTGAGACTGTTCAGTTTTGTACTGGAGTCACTGAAAAGAAAGGAAATAGTGACAAGCAATGTTTTTAGAAAGCTTTCTTTGGAAAGCCTTCTGATTATGACAGAAAAGACAAAACGTTAATTTCTCTATGAACTCTGTTTCAAAATTTTGTTTTCATTTATTTTACAAGGCTGATCATTCCACAAAAAACATCCTTTAATTTGATTTAAATATCAAGTTTTGATGATGAATCTGTATATATTACTGTGACAGAACAAAGAAATAAGATTTCTAAGGCTCACAAAACATACATCAATTTTCCATTAAAAGCTTCAGAATTTAGCTGATCTCATTTAGTAATAATCTAATTAGTGAAAGTAAGGAAATAACATTTGTTAATCTATGATCTATTTTATATAAATTATATAGTGAAATTCACTTACAGCTGTAAGATTATAGTTTATAAATGACTCTGATAATGTGTTAACACACTCAGAAACTCAATTTAACCTGTAAGTACATCTTTCTTTCACTGAAATTAAACAAAATCCATTCATCAAAGTATTCCACCTACATCCGTTTCCTACCAGTAGGAAAACAGGGGATAGAGGGAAAGAAAGAAGATGGGAAGAGTAGAGAGGAAGGAAAGAAAGAATTCCTAATATTATATTCATGTATCAAACTTTAGGCTTTTCAAATAACAAAAAATGGGAACGTTTAGTATGTTGTCATATTAAACATAACCAGTAATGGCTCTTGTCCCCAGTTTCAATTAAATGCTAAGTAATACAATACTTGGTGTTACCTTTTGTTTCTCTACTAAGAACTCCAAAGAGCCATTTCAAAATTATTGTTCTATTAAAAGTCTGGCTCAGTTCCTCTTATCTGCCTTATTTGTATTTATTTGGGGGATAAGAATTTCACAATATAAAATTTTCAATGTGCCCTGATGGTCTTATGAATTCTACTCAATAATAACTCACCTTATATCCAAAAAAATTTTTAAAGTTCAGGTTATCCTCCCAAATACCACAATTAGCTTATTTCCTCCAAACTAACCTTTTTTTTTTCCCCCCCCAGTTAGGTCACATAACCACTATTCCAATCCATATGGCTTATTTTCTTAAAGCTTTTACTTTCTATAGGAATAAAAAGCAGAAGAAAAAGAACAATATATGCACTGTAAAATTTGAAGTAGAAGATAAGTGTTAGTTTATGTTTTTTGTTTCATTTGACATTTAAATTTGACAAACCCAAGAAGATGGAAGATTTCTCCTCCAAGACAACGTACTAGACAAGTAGCCACATGAACCTTTCCCTCATGGTTCCTAAAAGAACAATACCCAAGGGTTTGCATATAAACCAAAGAAACCTATCTCAACATTCAAACTGTTTGGAAGATGTATCTGTTTAACATCCATATAAAATTTGCATTTTACTCCTTTAAATCCAATTGCTTTCATTTATTAAAAATAACCCCAAAACTTCTAATAATATTGACATTTTAAAGTGTCATAACTCTTGTGTTTAGCAGAGTTGAGAGAATCCATGGCACAATACCACATAATCTGAGAAGGATTTATAAAGTCTGAGATGTATAAACAAAGGTGATTACTTTGGGTGAGGCTAATTTACAGAAAAGGGAAAAGATATGACACTGAAAGATGAACTCCCCAAGTTGGTAGGTGCCCAATATGCTACTAGAGAAAAGTGGAGAAATAGCTCCATAAGGAATGAAGAGGCTGAGCCAAAGTGAAAACAGCACCCAGATGTGGGTGTGCCTGGTGGTGGAAGGAAAGTATCTCTGAGCATCTCTGGTGGGTATGAGGTTCGATTCTAAACATGATTGCTCCCCACCTACCATCTTGTTGGGGCTTCTCCTTTGCCCTTGGATATGGGTTTGTTTTTTTTTTTGTTTTTTTTTGGTGGGATACAACATTCTCCTATCCATGGTTGTTCAGCTGCTAGTTGATTTTGGTGTTCTCGCAGGAGAAGATGAGCACACGTTCTTCTACTCCATCATCTTGACTTGACCTCAGATATACAAATGATATCATCCTTATGGCAGAAAGTGAAGAGGAACTAAAGAGCCTCTTGATGAAAGTGAAAGAGCAGAGTGAAAAAGTTGGCTTAAAGCTCAACATTCAGAAAACGAAGATCATGGCATCCAGCCCCATCAGTTCATGGCAAATAGATGGGGAAAAAATGGAAACAGTGACAGACTTTATTTTCTTGGGCTCCAAAATCACTGCAGATGATGACTGCAGCCGTGAAATTAAAAGATGCTTGCTTGCTGCTTAGACGAAAACTATGACAAACCTAGACAGCATATTAAAAAGCAGAGACATTACTTTCCTGACAAAGGTCCA
>NW_011494753.1:11918418-11923193 GCF_000754665.1 Bison bison bison | reverse complement strand
CTGACAAAGGTCCATATAGTCAAAGCTATGGTTTTTCCAGTAGTCATGTATGGATGTGAGAGTTGGACCATAAAGAAGGTTGAGTATTGAAGAATTGATGCTTTTGAACTGTAGTGTTGGAGAAGACTCTTGAGAGTCCTTTTGACTGCAGGAAGATCAAACTAGTCGTTCCTAAAAAAAAAATCAGTCCTGAATATTCATTGGAAGGACTGATGCTGAAGCTGAAACTCCAATACTTTGGCCACCTGATGTGAAGAGCTGACTCATTAGAAAAGACCCTGATGCTGGGAAAGATTGAAAGCAAGAAGAGAATGGGATGACAGAGGAAGAAATGGTTGGATGGCATCACCAACTTAATGGACATGAGTTTGAGCAAGCTCTGGGAGATAGTGAAGGACAGGGAAGCCTGGCGGGCTGCAGTCCATGGGGTCCCAAATAGTTGGACAAAAATGAACGACTGAACAACAATTTACAGAAAACTTGTTAAAAGCACGGCATAATCAATTTTATTATTCAAAACCAAAATACCTTCCCAATTATAAGTCATTTATTCCTATCTATCCTAAAATGTAATGAAGGATAGCTATTAACTACTACTACAGCATCACTATTATCTCTTTACTGTTAAAACCTTTCAATTCCTGGGTCAGAAAAGTCCCTTATAGGAGAGCATGGCAATTCACTCCATTATTCTTGCCTGGAAAATTCCCATAGACAGAAGAGCCTGATGGACTATAGTCCATAAGGTTGCAAACAGTCAGACATGGCTAAAGCTACTGAGAACACATGCATGCATTGTTAAAATGTAATTGAAGGTACATTTTGTTAAGAAGCAGTTGATTTTTAATTTAAACTGTTCACAGCCTGTAAGATGATAACTGCGGTAGAGATAGCAGTAGCCTGGAAATAACATCCTTAGTATCTCTGAAAGAGGACAGAGATACTAAGGCATTGTCCAATCCAAGGTCATGGAGAATTTTAAAAGAAAGAAGAGAGTCAATAGGAAGCCAACCCAGGACTTTTAGTCTCCTGTTCTTACTGCTTGAATAGTCTCACTATCTTTAAAGTTCTTTTCTATTCAGGTAAGACAGAGCCCTGTGGGATTCATTCCCTCTTGTGCAGGTTGCTCGGCTGAGCCATACATTTCTATTGGCCCTATTGATTAGGCATCTGCTTCCTCTGTAAGGATGGTTTGCTCTTGTGGAACCGTGTTTAGCAGCTGTTACAGTTCAGATGAGTGTTGACAGGATGAAAATTAAATTAACACCCAATAACATTTTAACACCTGGTCCAACAACTGCAATATCATTGAATTCACCTTTTCAAAATTGCTTTGGGAGTTAATTCATCCTTACTTTGACTTTGACCTAAGGAGACACTACTATAATTCTGCTATGAAAGACTCTCCCTTGACTGTTCTTTTGTAATTTCTGTGAGCCTTCCCTCTGACTCCTGTTCGATGATTGTGTGGGCAGTCTCTGGAAAATACTCAGTAGAAATATTCCACTGGAAAATGTGCCACTCTCTTGATCATAAAGAGTGAGCACAGACAGAAAATGCTAACTGAAGAGAAAGTATATATTATCATAGCACAAGACAGTCTGCTGGGCAAATAATCATCTACTCAGGGACAATGAAGTTGGAAAGAATGCAGAATTCACACACTTACCACTTCCTGTTGTGATTGGCTCGTGAATAATGTCAAGGGGAGGATGTATAGCATGGTCTTTATGCTGGTAGGTTCTGGAGTCAGATGGCCTCATTTAAAATTTCAACTCTGCTACTCCCAAGCATGTGACAGTGTTCAAGAGACTTAAATCCCTAAGCTTTAGTTTCCTCATAAACCCAATTAATAACAGCGCCTGCTCCACGGAGTTGCTTGACAGTTGTAAAATCCATGTTAAACACTTAAAGTGATAGTGTCTCACAGACTGTGACACCTGCTGCTGCTGCTGCTAAGTCGCTTCAGTCGTGTCCGACTCTGTGTGACCCCATAGACTGCAGCCCACCAGGCTCCCCCGTCCCTGGGATTTCTCCAGGCAAAAACACTGGAGTGGGTTGCCATTTCCTTCTCCAATGCATGAAAGTGAAAAGTGAAAGTGAAGTCACTCAGTCGTGTCCAACTCTTTGCGACCCCATGGACTACAGCCCACCAGGGTCCTCCACCCATGGGATTTTCCAGGCAAGAGTACTGGAGTGGGGTGCCATTGCCTTCTCCAGTGACACCTATTACCTCCTAAGTCTTAGGTTCCACTGTCATTTCACAGACTACCTGAATTGAAAATAAGCTTTGTGATCATTTAATCTTATTCTCTCATTTTATTGTTAAGTAAACACAAGGAGGTTTAGTAACTTCCTCAAGATATATATCCACATAGTACTGAGAAATGAATCCAGGTTTTCTTATCAGAAATCCCATTTTCTTTTTATAAGACTGCCAAATGTTTAATAGTCTATTTATTTAGAAAGTATTCTTTGACTATGCTATGTAACTCATTCACTTAAGCTTCTTTCTGTATTTCTTTCTCCTCTGGGAGAAAGAAATGTTATTTGTTATTTGCCAGGACTATTAAGATGCATAGATAATAAAACTATCATGCTATCATTTGATGGTTAGAATTCCTGTCAGATGCTAGATGTTCTGCCAAAGATAAATATAATACAGAGTCTAACCTACTAAAAGACAAAGGAAAAAATGTTAGCATACAATGAATATAGTCCATTAAACAACTGTTAGAAAATTATAATCTACTTAGTGGGTTTTCCAAGATCTTCCAAGATCTTCTTTCTTGTTTCTGTTGCTTTCAATTCTGTTGATAATTATATTTGCAGGGAAGGGAAATTAGCAGAAGGGAGAACTGCATCTTTTAATTTGGTTGGTGCTGGCAATTGTTTTGTATTCCTAGTGATGGATATTATAAACTTCAATGAGACTTCTGGATTAACTATATATTGTATTTATTCATCTACTTTTCCACCTGCCTTTTCCACCACCAATACAGACTCAAGAGTTTTGTTCTTATTGTTTTAAGATAGAGTATTCTCCCCTAGTTTTGCTTTGTTTAATTTGTTATACTCCTCATCATGAATATATGGGAGTGATAACATGAATACAATTTGCAATAAACAGTTGGAGATGATAATACTTAACAAAATCATATTTTTAAATTATTTTAACTTTTTAAATAAAACATCCCAATCTGGGGTTTGGAATTAACAGTTATACAGTACTATATATAATATAGATAAATAATAAAGACATTGCATAGCTGTGCTGTGCTTAGTCGCTCAATCATATCCGACTCTTTGTGACCCCATGGACTATAGCCTACCAGGTTCCTTTGTCCATGGGGATTTTCCAGGAAAGAATACTGGAGTAGGTTGCTATGCCCTAGCACAGGAAACTATATTCAATATCTTATAAAAGCCTATAGTGGAAAAGAAGAAAGTATACATTCTTTTCCAGATTCTTATATATATGTATGTGTGTGTGTGTATGTATGTATGTGTGTGTATTAACTGAATTAGTTTGCCAAACACCTGAAACTAAAACAACATTGTAAATTAATTATACTTCAACAAAAATCACAGGGAGCTCCCTGGCAGTCCAGTGGTAAAGACTCTGTGCTTCCACTGCAGAGCACACAGGCTTGACCACTGATACAACTAAGATCTGGGATTCACAGGGTGTGGCCTCCCAGAAAAGTCTCTATCCTATATGGCTGAATTTGCAAAATTCAATATAAGCATTAATTTTTCCAGAAAGTGTTTTTGTAAAAGAAGATATAATTTCATAGAGGAAGAAAAGAATGACAGAGAGGCGGGGTGTATGAGGACCAACTATTCTAATCTGCAGGAATGAGAAAAGCAGTCTTCCCAGAAGGGAAAAAGATGGTGAGAAATGCTTGATGTTTTCAAAAAGTTATGTAATTGCTTAATTGCCTCACCGCCCTCTATAGTTCCCTCTGTCCCTTCAGGCAAATGAAGGCTTTGTTACCCTAACCCTAGAAAAGATCTCACAGCCCTGGGGAGAAGATATATATAATTTGAAATATACAAACATTAAAGATATACAACATGCTCAGCAACATGTGCATCATGGATTTCTTTTATATTTCCCAAATAAAGGTATAAAGATACTGAGACAGGTATTTTTCACTTTAAAAAGTCTAATAATAGTAAAACAGAAAAATTCTTTCTGGCCACCTGAGTACATATTTAACAACAGGAAGACATTACTAGATTCTCAAATTCTCATAGATATGACAGTGTGTTTTATCAATCTTTTGCAAGATTACTTAGCATCTGAAAGTACCCCCACTAAAACTAACGCATTCACAACCTGGTCAGCACTAATATTTTAGTGTTACATGAGAGGTAAGAAAATTTTTATAAACATTCAAGTTCAACTAAAATACAGTTGAACATATTTAAGATGACTTGACAGCAAGCGACACTTTGCTTTTGAATGTTTTAATTATTCTGCAGTACAAAAGGATGTAGTCATGAAGGAAAGAAATATTTCCCTAGGAGAAAGGAAGTTACAAAAGAAAAGATGAATAGAAATCAGGAATACTGCCCATCTATTTCAATGCCAATTTCAATATATGGAGTTATCAAATAATATTTCATCAAATCATAAAACGAGAACGGTTCTTAATATTTCATTTAATCAACAACCATGGCTCCTAGGAGGAACCAGAAAAAGGAGAAAAACAACTTTTGATCTTGAATCAAAAAAAAAAAAAAAAAACCAGTCCATCAGCTTCTGGTTT
>NW_011494753.1:11910225-11918318 GCF_000754665.1 Bison bison bison | reverse complement strand
TGGTTTTATTTGTAAATATTCCAGACACAAGAAAAATCACAGTACTTTTAAATGGTTATCAGGTTCATAATGAATTTGTTCAGTTATGCACAGTAGATCATTTTGGCAACCAAAGCAGGTAGAGCTCCTCTCTGCCAATCATAAGACATTAAAAATCTAGTTAATTTACTAAAAATCCACAGAATCACAAACCTAGAATTAAGGCTGAGGGTCATCTGATGGGAGCACTTCATTTGACAGATGAAGAGACTATGATTATTAAAAGGTGACAACATTTGCCCACAGGTAGCCAGAAAAAGAACAAGATTCAAATGGAGGGATGTTATCTGGCAGGCCAACATTCATTTTACTACATGAGGCTAACTGTACAGCTTCCTTTATTATTTGCTATTTTGCAGCAGCAGTCTAAATGGCAGCAGAAACTAACATGGGCATGAAAACTCAAAGACCCTTTCCTCTCCCTACCAAAGAGTATCAAGATCGTACCATCCAAATTATGTGTCAGACATGGTACAGGAGAAGCTATTCATGCAGATGTTTGCCAACTTGCCCTTACAGTGCCCTCACTTGCTACAGCAGAAGATTGCTAATAACTATATTTTATTAGTTTATTCATTTTATTAAACCCCGACTGCCCTCTGGGTCCTGTTCAGAGAGGCCTTATACTACTCCAGGGAAGCCCAGGATTGCGAAGTGCATTGACAGTTGTCACTCCATCCGCATGACTGTGAACCACAGGTAGGGGACTCTCCCACCCCCAGAATTCCCATTATCTAAATGCTGGCCTTGGGGGCAACCCCCCACCCAAGGCTCCCAGGTGCGGCAGGGCCCCTGGTTACCGGCGACTGGGGCAGCCAGCCATGGTCCTTTCATCGAAGCACTGCGGCTCTTTTTCTTATCATTGTTGTTTTGCTACTAAGATGATTTCAGAGTTTCAGCCTATTTTTTCAATGGAGACTTGAATTTATAATTGTTATAAAAAGTTATAAAAAATAAATTATAAATTATAAACTATAAATTATAGTTATATTATTTCTATATTTTATTAGTTTATTATAATTAGTATAATAACTAATTACCGAAGTCAAGAAAATTTTAGAAGTGAGTGTTCAAATTTATGTATTTCTGCTAGCATTTATTAGCAGAAAAACTGTAAGTACAGATCAGGTAAGAAAACTAATCAATATATTATTTCTACATATGTGAATAATGTACTAACTGTTTCAACATGAGACATATCTACTACTGGAGCTCTCTAAATCTCTACAGTGGGGTATTCTATAAGAAAGAGGAGACTCATAACCTCTGTTTTGATACTGCTTTGCCTCCATCTCAATGGACCTTTTAGATATTTCCTTGAATTCACTTTTAATATAAATCCCATTAAGAAAAAGAACAATCCAACAAATAAGATTTTCATGGTACGTGGAATTCAATTTTGTCTTCCAAATATCACCAAGAAAGCAGAAAGATCCATTTTCATCAGCATTTAGGCTAGGAATGCTAAAAGTAGACTGTCCACAAGTAGACTGTCTTGACCTGGGAACTCTGTGGCATGAATATTCTTTAAAGCAGGCGTAACAGACTCAAGACTCACCTAACCAAGACGTCATGTTGTTGTGAGACATCATACATCCGTGTAAAACTCAACTTGTAGGAAGAAAAAGAAGAGAAAGACACAATCACTCTTCAGCTGCTGTTTTATTTATTGCATCATCACCAAATGTTAAGTAAACAGGGAAGCAGATTTTCTCTTATTTAGAACCATGAGTGGAAAAGTCCTTTATCTGGAGATTATGATGAAAGGTTTTATTATCAAACTGGGAATAATAAATGTAGCTATATTTGCTTTCAGGGAAGAATCAAGCTTAATACATTTATACAAACAGAGCCTTCCTAAGAAAACAGATATTGAAGCTGAGGCTCCTAGAAGTTCATAAAATTCAGACTGAAGGGAATTGCATTTAGAATCTTGTACATCCAGGATGAGTTTCCAAATGAACTAAGAAATTAGTTTACAAAGAACAAATATAATGTATCTTTGAAATTGTATTAAGTATAATAAAAATGCAAAATATACATTGTCATCTATTAGAAAATTTTACAAATTAAAATGGTTATTGTGATGATTTCACATGAAATACAAAATTATTTAAAATATTTCCCGTCTAATCTACAGATACTTCTTTGGAAAGAATGAGTTGCCAAATATTTGAAAAATAATCACATATCCTGAACAAGCTCATAAACTGTAATACTATTATTACAGAAAAATAAAAGTTGAATGTGAAATACTGAATGTGAATAGTTGCTTTTTTTTTCTTTATTCTGTTACATTTTATTGGCATAGTCCTCTCCCTTGGCAACCATAAGTTTGTTCTCTATGTCTGTCTCCTCACATAATTCTCCAAAGACCAAAGAACTACAGCATTTAAGGACATGGGGTTTGAAGGTTAGAAGTTCCAAAGCCACTGAGGAGCACTGGAGAAACGAACTTAGCTACACAGAAACCGTAGTAGTTACTTGAAATCGCTATCCCATCTTCCATTTACTCTCATCTTAGAAAGATTTAGAAGACCAAAAAATCATATAGACTTCTCTGGAAATCGGTATCTACAAGTGAATTAGTTGTATTCACATTGTATTTGGGAGGTAGGAGTGGCTTCCCTGATAGCCCACCTGGTAAAGAATCTGCCTGCAATGCAGGAGACCCTGGTCCAATTCCTGGGTCAGGAAGATCTGATGGAGAATGGATAGGCTACCCATTTCAGTATTCTTGGGCTTCCCTGCTGACTCAGATGATAAAGAATCTGTCTGCAATGCAGGAAACTTGGGTTCAATCCCTGGGTTGGGAAGATCCCCTGGAGAAGGGAATGGCTACCCACTCTAGTATTCTGGCCTAGAGAATTCCATGGACAGAGGACAGTCTACAGCCCATGGGGTAGCAAAGAGTTAGATATGACTGAGGGTCTTTCCTTTCACTTTCCCTTAGCAGCTAGCAAGCAAGCACTGACAAGAGTGTTTTTTTACCTCAGACAGACTGAATGTTCTGCTCCTTCATCACTAACCATCTGGGTATAAGGTGGCAGTGATAGTAGGTATGGCAATAGTAGGGTTTTTCACTGTCTTTGTCACAGCTATGGTGTTGTGATTGTATAACAAAAAGTCCAGTGGCAACCTCCTTGGAGGTGATGGAATTCAAGCTGAGCTATATCAAATCCTAAAAGATTATACTGTTAAAGTGCTGCACTCAGTATGCCAGCAAATATGGAAAACTCAGCAGTGGCCACAGGACTGGAAAAGGTCAGTTTTTATTCCAGTCCCAAAGAAGGACAATGCCAAAGAATGTTCAAGTGAAAGTGTTAGTCATGCACTTGTGTCCGGCTCTTGGGACCCCATGGACTTAGCCCACCAGGCTCCTCTGTCTACTGGATTTTCCAAACTACCACACAATTGCATTCATTTCACATGCTAGCAAAATAGTGCTCAAAATTCTCCAAGTCAGGCTTCAACAGTACAACTTCCAGGTGTTCAAGCTGGATTTAGAAAAGGCAAAGAAACCAGAGATCAAATTACCAACATCCATTGGATCATAGATAAAGCAAGAGAATTCCAGAAAGTAGTATAGTCTACTTCATTGACTACACTAAGCCTTTGACTGTGTTGATCACAACAAACTGTGGAAAATTCTGAAAGACATGGGAATACCACATCACTTTATCTGTCTCCTGAGAAACCTGTGTGCATGTCAAGAAGAAACAGAACTGGACATGGAACAATGGACTGGTTCAAAATTGGGAAAGGAGTACGTCAAGGCTGTATGTTGTCACCCTGCTTATTTAACTTATATGCAGAGTCCATCATGTGAAATGCTGGACTGGATGAAGTACAAGCTGGAATGAAGATGCAGGGAGAAATATCAATAACCTCAGATATGCAGATGACACCACCTTTATGGCAGAAAGTGAAGAGGAACTAAAGAGCTTCTTGATGAGGGTGAAAAGGGAGAGTGAAAAAGTTGGCTTAAAACTCAACATTCAAAGAAATAAGTCACGGCATCTGGTCCTATCACTTCATGGCAAATAGATGCGGAAACAATGAAAACAGTGAGAGACTTTATTTTCTTGGGCTCCAAAATCTCTGCAGACAGTGACTGTAGCCATGAAATTAAAAGATGCTTGCTCCTTGGAGAAAAAGATGTGACAAACATAGACAGCATATTAAAAAGCAGAGACATTGCTTTGCCAACAAAGGTCCATATAGTTAAAGCCATGGTTTTTCCAGTAGTCTTATATGGATATGAGAGTTGGACCATAAAGAAGCCTGAACACTGAAAAACTGATGCTTTTGAGCTGTGGTGTTGGAGAAGACTTGAGAGTCCCTTGGACTGCAAGAATATCCAACCAGTCAATCCTAAAGGGAATCAAACCCGAATATTCATTAGAGGGACTGATGCTGAAGCTGAAGCTCCTATACTTTGGCCACCTGATGCAAAGAGCTGACCCATTAGAAAAGATCCTGATAGAAAGCAAGGAGACAAGGCAAGATATAAGGCAGGAGGAGAAGGGGATGACAGAGGACAAGATGGTTGGATGGCATCACTGATTCAATAGACATGAGTTTGAGCAAGCTCCAGGAGAAAGGACAAGGAAGCCTAGTGTGCTGTAGTCCATGGGTTTGCATAGAGTCAGACATGACTGAGTGACTGAACAACAACCATAACAACAACCTCCTTACAATGTTTCTGTCCATACCTAATTTCCTCATGCAAACGCCTAATTCCTATAAATATCCAATTCCCTGTAGTAAGTCTCTCTTTCTGTTTACTTTCATTTTCTTGAATGAAAACCCTAATTTATACAATGAGTATAACAGAGAACTACATGTCTAATAGGGAAGTAAACTGACTGAAACCATGATGTGGGGAGCTTTCTTAAGATCATACTTCGGTCAAGATGGAAATTTACTATGGAAGAGTCATGATTTTGCTAAGGATCTTCTAAAGAAAGACAGCTTAGGTAGTAATCCTGCCTAAGAGGATTCTTGGTAAGGAATACTGTAATGTTTAAAATCTCACTGGTAGATTTTGACGTAGATAGGGAGGGGAAAGTTTTCAGGGAACGGTTTCTAGCACTTACTGTTAATACCTTCTTGTGTTAAAGAGCTCTTCAGAGTTTACAAAGTGGAACCATCTGAGCATTTTTTAGCTAGTGTTCTAGACAAATTGAGCTAAACACAAATATTATTAACTGTTTTGTACATAAGGAAACTGGGTCGCAAAGAGATTTTCATAATCGGCAACTAGTAGAATGTGAATAAAACAGTTTTTTGGTTTTCAGTATACTTTATCAAGTACATTGCAGTCTCTCCACATAATAATCCCTCTCATACAACAGTAAAGTTTTTAAAAATACCATTTAAATTCATAGATGAAATATTTAGGTATTGTATATAAATTAGAAAAAAATCTGTAAAACATTTATATTCTATACTCAAATAAATAATGAAAGAATACACTTATCACTGACTTCTTAGCACAGCAACTAAAACTTGCAAGAGCAGTCCTAACAGTCACCTCTCTTTCCATGTCTAACACCACCCTGAAATTACATACACACTTTAACTTTTGTTCTTCTAAAGACAATGTCTTTAGAACACAGACAGCATGTTGAAAAGCAAAGATATCATTTTTCCGACAAAGGTCTGTATAGTCAAAGCTGTGGTTTTTCCAGTTGTCATGTATGGATGTGAGAGTTAGACCATAAAAAAGGCTGAATGCTGAAGAACTGAAGTTTCAAAACTGTGGTGCTGGAGAAAAACTCTTGAGAGTCCTTTGGACAGCAAGGAGTTCAAGCCAGCCAATCCTAAAGGAAATCAACCCTGAATATACACTGGAAGGACTGATGCCGAAGCTGAAGATGCAGTACTTTGGCCACCTGATGCAAAGAGCTAAATCATTGGAATTATTCATTGAAAGACCCTGATGCTGAGAAAGATGCTGAAGGGAGGAGGAGAAGGGAGCAATAGAGGATAATATGGTTGGACGGCATCTTTGTCTCAATGGACATGAGTCTGAACAAACTGTGTGAGATAGTGAAAGACAGGGAAGCCTGGAGTGCAGCAGTCCATGGGGTTACAAAGAGTCAGACGTGACTTAGAGATTGAATAACAACAAATAATTATGGAGGCTGATTAAGTCCCAAGATCTTCAGTTGGTAAGATGAAGACCCAGGAATGTTGATGGTATACTTCCAGTTTGGGAATGAAGGCTTAAAACCAGGAAAGTCAGTGATGTACTGGGTTGACAAAAGTTCATCCAGGTTTTTCCATAACATGGTCAACCCATTAGTTCCAGTACAAAGACTGGGGGAAAAAATATGATAGCTCAAAGCAGTCAGACAGAAGTTATTCCCCCTACTTGAATGAGGATCAGCCTTTTGGTTGTATTTAGGCCTTCAGCTGACTGGATGGGGCTCACCCACATTAGGGAGAGCAATCTGCTTTATTCAGTCTACAAATTAAAATGTTAATCTCATCCAGAAACACCCTCATAGAAACAATCAGAATGACGTTTGACCAAATGTCTGGATACCTCATGACCCAGTTAAATTGACACATAAAATTAACAATCACAATGAGGAAGTATGAGTAAACTATACTATATGGTATATCCAGTATACATAATGTGTGTATTTTTATATACACTTTTTTATGTTACTTAATCTCTAATCCATTTCTCTGTAACCAAACTCAACCCTTTCAATCTAACCTACACTATATTGCCAGATTAGTCTTCTTAATGCATCATTTTATCACATCAACTTGTATGCAAAGTCCTTACATACTTCTCTACTATGCAGTGTAATAATGTCTATGTTACCTGTGTAACCTATTGCTAAACCTTGATATATACTAGTAACAAAGCAAAATACTTGCTGTTCTTAATTCATATATTGCTCATCCTATTCCTTTTTACTCTAATGTGACAATTCTTCCTCCCTATTAAGAAGAGATGGCAAGAATACACAGAAAAACTGTACGAAAAAGATCTTCACAACCCAGATAATCACAATGGTGTGATCACTGACCTAGAGCCAAACATCCTGGAATGTGAAGTCTAGTGGGCCTTAGAAAGCATCACTACAAACAAAGCTAGTGGAGGTGATAGAATTCCAGTTGAGCTATTCCAAATCCTGAAAGATGATGCTGTGAAAGTGCTGCACTCAATATGCCAGCACATTTGGAAAACTCAGCAGTGGCCACAGGACTGGAAAAGGTCAGTTTTCATTCCAATCCCAGAGAAAGGCAATGCCAAAGAATGCTCAAACTACCTCACAATTGCACTCATCTCACACGCTAGTACAGTAATACTTAAAATTCTCCAAGCCAGGCTTCAGCAATATGTGAACCGTGAACTTCCTGATGTTCAAGCTGGTTTTAGAAAGGGCAAAGGAACCAGAGATCAAATTGCCAACATCTGCTGGATCATGGAAAAAGCAAGAGAGTTCCAGAAAAACATCTATTTCTGCTTTATTGACTATGCCAAAGCCTTTGACTGTGTGGATCACAATAAACTGTGGAAAATTCTGAAAGAGATGGGAATACCAGACCACCTGATCTGCCTCTTGAGAAATTTGTATGCAGGTTAGGAAGCAACAGTTAGAACTGGACATGAAACAACAGACTGGTTCCAAATAGGAAAAGGAGTACGTCAAGGCTGTATATTGTCACCCTGTTTATTTAACTTATATGCAGAGTACATCATGAGAAATGCTGGGCTGGAAGAAGCACAAGCTGGAATCAAGATTGCCGGGAGAAATTTCAATAACCTCAGATACGCAGATGACACCACCCTTATGGCAGAAAGTGAAGAGGAACTAAAAAGCCTCTTGATGAAAGTGAAAGTGGAGAGTGAAAAAGTTGGCTTAAAGCTCAACTTTCAGAAAACGAAGATCATGGCATCCAGTCCCATCACTTCATGGCAAATAGATGGGGAAACAGTGGAAACAGTGTCAGACTTTATTCTTCTGGGCTCCAAAATCACTGCAGATGGTGATTGCAGCCATGAAATTAAAAGACGCTTACTCCTGTCT
>NW_011494753.1:11858705-11910043 GCF_000754665.1 Bison bison bison | reverse complement strand
CTGAGATTTCTTTGGAAGTAATGATGCTAAAGCTGAAACTCCAGTACTTTGGCCACCTCATGAGAAGAGTTGACTCATTGGAAAAGACTCTGATGCTGGGAGGGATTGGGGGCAAGAGGAGAAGGGGATGACAGAGGATGAGATGGCTGGATGGCATCACTGACTCGATGGACGTGATTCTGAGTGAACTCCAGGAGTTGGTGATGGACAGGGAGGCCTGGCGTGTTGCGATTCATGGGGTCGCAAAGAGTCGGACACAACTGAGTGACTGATCTGATCTGATTTACACTGAAAATCCCTCTTATTCTTAGGACTCAATTCAAATGCTATTTCATCCATGAAGTTTTCCTTACTCAAAATAATCTCTCTTTATTTTATATAAAACAATCTCTATTTTGCACATTTAGCACTCTCTCCTTGGATTGACTTTCTAATTTTGGCTGTTCCATAGTTTAAACTCTGATCATCTTTTGTCCTTTATCTGTTCTGACTTCTTTGGTGAGCCATCCAATCTCATGGCTTTCTGTGTGTGTTAAGTCACTTCAGTCATGTTTGACTCTTTGCAACACTATGGACTGTCGCCTGCCCATGCGGCTCCTCTGTCCATGGGATTTCTAGGCAAGAATACTGGAGTGCGTTGCCATGCTCTTCTCCAGGGAATCTTCCAACCCAAGGATTGAACCTGCATCTCTTATGTCTCTTGCATTGGGAGGAGGGTTCTTTACCACTAGCACCACCCGGAAAAGCCGAATACCACTTATTTTCCATGGAATCATACATCGGCTTATCCTCTCCAGTCTTATTTTCAATATAAGTGACCCGTGTGACCAACTGCCTACTTGATATCTCCACCAGAAAGTTTAATAGATTTTTCAAACAAACATTTCCAAAATTGAACTTTGATCTTCCAACCAAAATGCCTCTTTCCTCTCAGGTGAGAACACCATCATTGCAGTTGCTCAGAGTAAAATATTGAAATGTCTCTTTCTCTCACAAACCCTTCCAATTCATCAGAAAATCCTTTTGGCTCTATCATCAGACTTTACCCAGAATCAAACTGCTTAATAATTCTATCACTATCACCTGGTCTCATCCACAATTATTTCCCTGTGTGGATTTTTGCAACATCCTCCTAACTGATCACTAACATTTTCCCTTATTATATGTGGTTACAGTACACAGTAGTATGAAAAGACTTATAGAGTTGTTACTTCCATTACCTCTCTAACCTTATTGTTTATTCCTCTTTCCCTTGTAGTTCTACTGAATGTGTACTCATCTCTTCACGATTTCCTGTATATACCATGCACACTCCACTATGGGACACTTCAGGGATGGCTTTATCTATCTGAAATTTTCTTCATGATATTGTCATGATTAAATCTCTCACTCTATCAAGTATTTATATATTTGATCACAAACATATCTCAAGTGCCTTGATCAGTGTTGAATGAATGATTCTTTCCCTGTTTAAGCTAGTTTATATATTATACACTGTAGTGCAATAATTTGTGTTCAGCAGTCCCCCTTACCTGAGGGGACATATATTCTGAGACCGTAAGCAGATGCCTGAAACTAGGATAATACCTAACTTTATATATACCTTTTTTTTTTCTAGTCATTAACTCTGGTTGTCATAAAGATACCAGGTCCTAGCTTTCTGCTCACCCTTCTTTTTGTGATGATCTGAAGGGATAAAATGCCTGTGTGATGAGATGAAATGAGGTGAGTGACTTGGGCAGGGTGATGTGCCATTAGGCTACTGCTGACCTTCTGATGATAGGTTAGGAGAGCCAGCTGCTTCAGGTGATACTGGATCATCAAGGACATCATGACAGTGTTAATGATTAGATATCAGGAGCAGGTAACATCAATGGTTGGGGATCCTGGACGAAACAGAGTGGGAAGGTGTGAGATTTCATAACAGTACTCAGAAAAGCATGTGATTTAAAATTTACAAATTATTCATTTCTGGAATTTTTCATTTAATATTTTCAGACCATGGTTGATGGTGGTTAACTGAAACCATGGAAAATGAAACCAGAGATAAGCGGGAACTACCATATATCTTGTTTCTATCTTCAATTGTGGTCTCCATTAGGAAAAGATTAGTATCTAATTCATATTTGTTAACTACATTTCAGGGCTTCCCAGGTGGTGCTAGTGGTAAAGAACCTGCCTGCCAATGCTAGAGATGTAAGAGATGTGAGTTCAATCCCTGGGAAGATCTTGAAGAGGGCATGGCAATCCACTCCAGTGTTCTTGCCTGGAGAATCCTATGGACAGAGGAACCTGGTGAGTGATAGTTCACAGAATCACAAAGAATCAGACATGACTGAAGCAACTTAGCACACATGAAACCACATTTAAATCCATAATGCTCAGCACATTGCTTTACACATAACAAAAGTAAGTCTTAGTCCTATGGTAAATAAATTGTTTAGTGTATGACTGTTTAACTAAAATGAGGGTTACCAAGATGCCTTCCTTTCTACACTTAATAAATGATAAAAACCAAGCACTGGAAAGCTACTGGGAAAGGCAGAGTCACCTGGTTACCTTTATGTGGTGCTAGGTTGTTAGTCACCTCTAGTTCTCTGCACGTCTGTTGCATTTCTGGCAGTTTCTGCTTCTCTGTCTCTCCATCTCTTCCTCTTAATCCCCAGTTCCATCATCCTCACCTCTCTTTGCTTCTTCCTATCCACAACAAAAGATGGCTACCCACAGATCCCTAGCTTAACTTTCCCTCAAAGAACATGTAACCCGTTTCAGTTTCAAGGGCTTTAACCTAGCTAATATGGATGATAAAAATATAACCTGCCACATTTTATTCAAGCCTTTCCTGACCATTTAAATGACTCTTGCTATAGGTCCAAATGTCCTACTTCAGGAAACCTGCCTCATTCAGCAGATATTGCCAGTGGAGCAACCAAACTCAT
The DNA here is from genome assembly GCF_000754665.1 of Bison bison bison. Taxonomy (NCBI): domain Eukaryota; kingdom Metazoa; phylum Chordata; class Mammalia; order Artiodactyla; family Bovidae; genus Bison; species Bison bison. The sequence continues at coordinate 11,907,104 of NW_011494753.1, read as the reverse complement.
TCAGGTAAGGAATAAAAGGAATCTAGACTAGGTTAAAGAATCCATTCTCAGTAAGTTGATTCCTTTTTCTCATTTATCATTCATCCTCTTTAAAAGTTATGCCAGTTTACTTTGTCTTAACTGTAAGACTTATAACCTTGCTTGTTTATAGTAGAAAGAAATGGAAAGACAAGTCTAAAAGACAGTCTGGACCCCAACAGGCAAAAAGTATATCTATCCAATTTTACTCACATCAACCTTAAACATTTAGGCAAGATATCCTGAGTTATAGTTTTTAAAAAATCACCATGGATTAAATATTCACACTTTTTTTACTCTAAATGTTCATTTTCCAGTCATTAACTCTGGTTGTCATAAAGATACCAGATCCTAGCTTTCTGTATAAGCCCTGAGAGAAAATATTATTTAACCAAAAAATACAACTAAATGTTAAATACAGAGATCTCATCTCTTGGATATTTCTTTTCCTTTATTTCTTCTAAATGAAAAATGTCTAACTAGATACAGCAATAGATAAAGCTTATGATCAATTTTACTGCTTATCTGGAGTTTAAACTATTTTCACTGTCTTCTTTTTCTATTCCATCCCTCTCTGATGCAGTTTTAAAACACATTAAAAAAAATTCTTTGACACTCTTTCCATTGATAGGCAGGATCCAAAGTCTTATCTCTTGAATGTGGTCAAGATTGTGCCTACTGTGACCAGTACAATACTCTATGTGACTTCCAAAGCTAGGTCATAAGGAAGTCCAAAAGTCCATGTAACTTCCATCTTTTTGCTGGAACACTTGCTCTTAGAGCCCTAAGCAACTGTTTAACAAATCTATTACAAGACTGCTATGCTGGAGTGGAGTCAGGTAGATCCACCAACCAACAATCCTAGCTGAGCTCCGTTCATCTGTCATCTCAGTCTAGGTGCCAGGCAATGTAAGTGAAGAATCTTGAAGAGGGATCCTCCAGCCCAACCTCTTTCAACTTTCAAACCTTTAAATCACTCCCTGTCATTAAATCATTTCATGAACATAATAAAATGGTTGTAGCTTTATACTCCTAAGTTTTGTGGTAGTTTATGTATATAGGAACACATCCCAAGTAGCTGTAAACAACCTTTCCACTAACAAAACATTTATAGTCAGTTATCTTTTGTAAAGGGATTCCCTGGTGGCTCAGCAGTAAAGAATCCACCTGCAGTGCAAGAGATGCAGGAGACATGTGTTCGATCCCTGGGTTGGAGTAGGATCCCACTCTAGTATTCTCGTCTGGAAAATTTCATGGACAGAGGAGCCTAGTAGGCTACAGTCAAAGAGTCAGACATGACTGAGAGATTGAGCACACACATGCACACCTTTTGTAAGGATCTGATAAAATTCACAGTAAGACATGAACAGGTAATAACTCATGATAAGCCAGGGAGCCTTCAGCTTCCTCATTATAAAATCAGGGGTATGTGCTTTGTAATCTCCTGGGTCCCTTTGGCCTTTTTAGCACTTGGGAGCAGTGCCTTATCTTAGAACAATTATGTTCCAATTGTGGTACTTCTGGGGATATAATCTTATTTCTATATATCTAGCTTAGACTATCTCAAATATATCATTAGGTTGTCCTCTTCATCAGTTTTCTCCAAGATTGAGTCAATTCAACATTTCTTAATAGACAGGTAGACATTTACATCTATTCCTTGACTGTTCTTAAGTAAGGGATATGATTTTTTTGGATGAAAGATCCAGATACTTTCCATGTTCACAATAATTAATAGAAGCAGCTCTCTGAGGATCATACTAACACTATTAAGTGGGTAGACTATTAAGTAGAGAAATATTTCTGATTATTTGTTCTGGAAGGCCAAAAAAAAAAGTCTAGAAAGTTTAACAAAAATCAAATTTTCTCAAGTTGTAGTTGGCCCAAACACATTCTTTTATTCATCCCTAGAAATTACAATATATTGCTGAAAAATTTTCCCCCTTAAGTAATTCTTATCCTAGTTATTTTTTTTTTCATTTAATCAACTATTGGTTAAGATAGCCAAATAACTTCTAGATTTTTCAATCTCTCTCTCCTAGTGGTAGACCACCAGTCTTTAGAAACCAGCAAATTCAGGTCATTTGGGTCTAAATGGAAATATTGTTGCAGTTAGAACCAAGTTATGCTAGCCATTAAAGCTTAAGTCTGTGCTTTTCTGAAAATCCTGAGGTAACCCTCACATCGCGGATCACATGTGTTGTTTCTTTGGAAGTGAAGAACGACATTAGAATAACTATGAAATTATTTTTGACTGAGAACATATTGAAACTTATCATTATCCAACTCTGGTGCTTTGACTAAAATGTAAAACACTTACTGAAGCATTGAAGCTCTCATTAAGAAGCCTTAGCTTAGTCAAAGCACAATTGTTGACCTTCTGTGCTTAAGGCATGTGCTGTTCCATGCAGATAGAGGCTTTTTCTACCACACTTCTCTTGATGGTGCATAATGGGAGTTACATGTGCATATCAGGAAGAGAATAGACCTTAATTTGGAATATTAAATAGCATAGGCACATGAAAAGCCTTCATTAAAATATTAAAAGTGTGCTAAACCCATAAGAACTAAGAGATGTGTTCCTATGGGAGGAAAATTCCAACCTCAAGCTCTCTCCTTATCTCAGTTTCTGACATTTGTTAATAAGAAAAGAACATTAACTCAGAAAGTCACTTTTATCCAGTGACAGCTAAAGTGCTACTAGACTACCAAATGATTAGCTCATACTTTTTCCATTGCAGAACACAACAGAAGAGGACAATGAACAATCATTGTATCCCTGAAACTTACCAAGCCAGGCAGATTTAAGACTGATTTTGTCATCTTGAGCTAAATGGGAAAAAAAGTTCTTACAACAACTATTTTCAATGAGATATTGATAACTTCATCAAGGTTTCCATACTATAGTTATGCCAATGGACAGCTGAATGCTCTCCAACATCATCTAAGGACATCTACCACGTGAAAGCACCTGAAACAGAGGCTCCAATTTTGACTTTTTTAAATAAAAAACAGCAAACTAACTAGAGACTAACTTTTGCACATAAGAATCATTAAATCAATTTATTAATTTCTATATTTGAAGAAAATGCATTTCAGAGTAATTTTTAAATCTAACTTTTTAAAAAAGCATTGTTTTTAATACATGGGCTTCCCTCCCTTACAATATAGTTGTCATAAAGAAATTACTATCATATGCTAAATAATGGGTGCCAAAAAATAGCTGTAATACTTATACGTATCTAATCTTTAGATATTATTTTTAATGCTTTTTAAAGTCAAATTGCATCTTGGGATCCACCATAATGCTTGAAAAGTGCCTGAACCATAGTAAGAATTCAAGGACTATTTGTTTAATATGCAATATATAAATTTGTTGAATGCTCCACTCTTGCTGGGACTACTTTAATAACACTGTAAGGATAAACATGGGGTAAAATAGTAAGAATTGTTCTAGTAAAAACTAGGCTAAGAAGGAGTTTGTGGATCTAGAAATGAAAAGAAAGAGTACACAAATTGATTTTTTTAAGAAAAGCAGTAACAGATGATAATTCATGTATTAGCTTGCTAGGGCTGCTATAAAGTACCACAGAGTGGATGACTTAAACAACAAGAATTATTTCCTCACAGTTTTGGAGGCTAGAAGTCCAAGATCAAGGTATTGGTAGGGCTGGTTTCCCTCTGAAACCTTTCTTCTTGATTTGCAGATGGCTGCCTTCTTACAGTGTACTCACATGGTCTCTTCTCTATACAAATATACACACACATTTCTAGAGTTTTTCCATGTGTCCAAATTTTCCTGTCTTATAAGGATACTAGTCAGATCGAATAAGGGCCTATCCACAAGACCTCACATTCATTTAATCACCCCTCTAAGGACCTTATCTGAAAATACAGTTCATGTTCTGAGGTACTGAGGATTGGGGTTTAACATTGAAATTTACTGGTGGGATACAATTCAACTTATAACAATTAGTTTCTTATCTTTAAGAACCTAGACACCCACAAGTTGAAATAGAGACACTGAAAAAAACAGACTCATTTTTTGGAGAACAGATTAGAAAAAGTCTTTAAGGCCCTTGCTTAGGTAAAATAGAATGAATTTACAAAGGTCAAGGAAATCCACAAAACAATCTTTAAATCAGCTGCATAACAGTCAAATTAATGACATGGTTGTATACTATTAAAATGAAGGGTCACTCTAATGGAAACAAATTCTTTCATAACTGACATGAGAGAAGAGAAAAGGCAAGGTATGAATTTGACATTAACTAATAGATATATGTATTGGAATCTCTCTCCTAGAAGATAGGGGTGGGACCCTGGGAGCAAAGGCACAGTTACATGCTAATTACTGGCCTATGGTTAAGCTCAACCCCTACAAATCATTAGGACTTCCTGATTAACTCTATTTCCCAATGCATAGAAACCCATATGTTCCAGTTTGCCCAAGACTATCTCAATTTATGCTTATTTCTCAGCATCAAGTCCAGTGGGCATCTCCTCTGACTCTCAACTTTATCTCACTTTCGATTATTTGATCATTTATATATGATAGCTTCTTATCCCCCAACACGTGTATATAGCTATACCAATAGCAAATGTTTGAGATTCAAAACTACTCAACCTATTTTTCTCTTAACCAGGGAGAAGAAACTGACAGATCTCAAGTTCCACGTGTCCATCCTTGATATTTCGGTTCTAAAGAGAAAGAAGAAGAGAGGAAAAAGTGAAAATCACTCAGTCATGTCCAACTCTTTGCGAACCCATAGACTGTAGCCTGCCAGGCTCCTCTGTCCATGGAGTTCTCCAGGCAAGAATACTGAAATGGATAGCTCTTCCCTTCTTCAGGGGATCTTCACAATTTAGGGATCAAAGTCAGGTCTCCCGCAATGCAGGAAGATTTTTTACCACCTGAGTCACCAAATATTTTTCAAATTTGAAGATTTAATTTCAACACACATCCGTGTGTTATGGAAAGGAGTCTGGGCCATAATATCAGGATTCTGGCCCCTAGTTTGTCAACTATTAATTCTAAGACTTTATGCACATCATTTAAACTATTCCAGTCTTGCTTTCCTCTTTTGTATGAGGGAGTAGGGTGAATAGAAGAGTGTATTATCCATTCTGTCTATTTCAATATTCAGGATATTAGACTTTAAGTTTTGGACAGCAATCCAATATCCACTTTCAGAATCTTTAGTTTTCATGAAAAACTGTAAAGGATTTCTATACATGTCAAACATGTAGCTACTTACTAGCTATTTGAATTTGGCCACATGAACTAAATTCTTTAGGACAATGACTTTATCTGAATAATAATTATGTATTAGTGTAAAAATATAATAATACCAGCTCCTAAAACTTTGATGGAGTATGATGAGAACAGTAGGTTAAATATTTACTTTGGTACATGGTATTTAATAAGTTCTCAATCAATGGAGGCAGGTCTCAGTTCAAAAACTATCTTCTGACTGAAATTCCTCATAAATGACTTGAGTTCCTTTCTCATTCTATCCTTTACACCTCTACTACACTTGTGGCAGAGCTTTATCATAACAGGTATAACTCATCAAATCAGTTATCGGCTTCCATCTGTCTCCCCTTTTTTTAGACTATTCTCATCTTATTTAGATATCTTCCTTTTCATTTTTTAACCCCAGATTCCAACACGTAACAGATTTGATGTCTAAATGAGCTCAGAGGCAAGTGGTAGGAGAAGTTTCCAGGTGAAAAGGAAACATTATTAGACCTGTACTGTGTTCAGGCTGCATGTAATATACTCTCCTGATATTAAACAAAACAAACTGAAGAAGATAAGCTAAGTCTGAACTCTACTCAACCCTATTTAAAAAATATTTCAGGAAATATGCCACTCAATCCTTTCAATCAGTAACTTCTTCTCAGAATTCTCTCCAGATATATAAAAGGACTTTGGTTAGCCAATCTTACAAAGTAACTGCCAAAGCCAGCTCTCCGGATGGTATTGAATTCATCAATAGTGACAGCATGGGAGTGTTGATGCTGTCCTTCATTTTCTTACAACCAATGAACCAGAAAAAAAAGAAAGAAAGAAAGAATGTCAACTCTACACTGTGGCCTGATTCTTTCAAATGCAGAGTTTACAACAGAAGAGCCAAGTGCTAAAATAAGAATACTTTTGCCTTGAGGAATATTGGCCAACCATTAAATTTTTTATTCTATCCTCAGAGATACTCCTTTTGATCTCTCAATTATATTGTTAACAACAAGGAACACACACAAAAAGGTGAGAGATTTAAAATGAATTGTATACTGCATCTCCTTTTTAAAAAATTTTTTTACTTTACAATACTATATTGGTTCTAGTATATTATTATATAAAACAGATTATTACACAGCCAAATAAATAAATAAATAAAATTGTAATGAATACAGAACCATATTAAATAGTTATTGACTCCAAAAGATGGGATACTTTCATTTAAATGCTGTACATTCAGATACCATTCATCGCCTCTGTGTAAGAATGGCCAGACTAAGCAAAGCAAAAGAAAGGTGACTTGTTTCAGAATTTGACCTCTCAGAAGGGTTGTTTTCCCTCCTATGTTTTCAGCTATCATATTTTATGATAAATACCCCATTATCATATTTTAAGATCAGAATATACCAGCTGAGAATAATTAACAATGAACTGCATAGTGGAGTTCTGAAGAGCTGATCATGACCCTGAGTTTTGTCCAGGTTCATAGTTTTCGACTGAATGAAGTTGTCAAAAGTTGGCCAGCAGAGTAGATCATGTCTTAACTTGAGTCTTCTGAACTTATTAAGATCATACTAAAATTGGCTTTGACTATCCAACCCAGTTAGAGAAAGATCAGAGAGTAAAGGAATTTAAGAGATCCACAGAAATAAGTAAATAAGCAAGACTATGAGAAAGTGGATATCATAAGTAAACAGAAGTGAGAAGGTAAAAATAGGAAAGCAAGAAATGGTCACAAGTGAAAGTAGAGAAATAAATGGAACAGCAGGGTGACTCAAAAAGGAGGCAGTGGCCTCTTGCCTCTAATGGGACAACTAAAAGTTTCTGAGGACATTCTAAGGCCTGTGTTAGGCCTGGGTGTTTGGTTACTGAAGCAACTTCTCGGGCTTTCCTTCTTTTCCTGTAAACCTATAATGAACTCACATCATGAGTAGAGATCCAAACATATTTGTTTCTTACCACTCCAAAGGACCTTAATAATACAGTGGGAGAGCATAAGGAAGATTTATGTGTTTGTGATGGGAAGAATTTATAAGTCTATATTTCTCTGGAATCTAACCAGTATTAAAGTTCTAGGCTCATCAGAATCATATTCATCTGTCTTACCTCTTCATATTACTGTTAGTACACTGTTAACTCTGATTTTTCTCTGTCATAAGTCAATATCCCCAAGTAGTACTCAGCCTATTAGAAAAAAATATGACTTCTTAAAATAATATCATCTCTCTGGGGTATGTGAACATCCTCTTAGTTCATTAATGTAAATCAAAATAAGTATATTAAACCACTAACCATAAAAAAAGAATGTTCAAATCAAAACTCAAATGAAATAAGATGGGCTGTCTCTAATATACTTTCCCCAAACAGTATTTGTTCTTCCGTAACTCTCAGACTTCAACTGATTGCTATTTCCTGCTTTGAAAATCTCCCATCATGTATGTTGATGAGAGACTCCATATCTTGATGAGAGAGTGGCAAAGTTACGTTGCAGAAGAGCCCACAGGATAAGAGACATGGCTGTGGCCATCTTTGGATGACACAACCTTACGTCTCCAAAATTAGAATGTAAGCACAGATACATTTTTAAATATATTTTCCTTACATTCTGTATTCCCATAGTGTTAACACAATACTAAGCAGACAGTGGACATTTTTATACATTTTATTTTCCAAGCAAGCTTCGAGACAGTGCCAGTACCAATACACAGTATACAAAAGGCAGGGGTATATTTCTTCTCCAGGGTAAATCTAGACAAGAGGATTCTATCTATAAAACAGGTTTAAATTTTCACCTGCAATAAAATTATTGTTTGCCTCATGTTTTCCTTCATGGTAGGAGAAACTTCCATTCTGGGTGCTCCAGATTCTAAAAGTTCCATCTGGTAAATATTTTGTCATTACTGAAAGTGTTAGTTGCTCAATCATGTCTGACTCTCTGTGAACCCATTAACTGTAGCCTGCCAGTTTCCGTGTCCATGGAATTCTCCAAGTAAAGAATATTGGACAGGGTAGCCAACTGCTTCTCCAGGGAATCTTTCCAACCCAGGGATCAAACCTGGGTCTCTTGCATTGCTACAGTACTTACTATGTGACTAAATTTGATTCCTGGATGTGGAAAATGCACAAGCTTTGCCTAAGGCTGATTTGTCTCCTCCTCTAAAATTCATAAAATTTAGTTTACTTTTTAAAGTTTATGTAATAATTATGTCAGGTAAGTTTGTCTATGAGGGAAGAAAAACAAGTAACAAACAAAACCAGCTTTCAACACTCTAGATTAAAAGGACCGCCTTCCAGTTGTTGTCAAGGAGACCTCATCTCAAGCTTTCCTCTGTGCTTGACATGCATTGGCTCATATTCATCGTTATTGACAGTCTCGTATGTGTCACTGTCCAGCAAAAATCCTATCTGTTACTATTAATAAGCTACCATTTGCCATATTGATTAGTTGCTTATCTGAACTTTACAGACAGCAACCTCTCTGCTTGTCTCAGAAACCTTGTATTATTCAGATGGTACTTCTGACTCTCTGCTTCCTATCTTCATGACTTTAAGTATACAAAGCTGTGACCTTAGATATTTTCACTGTCTATCTTAGCACTTCAAGATCATCCTGTAACTTGTTAGAGTATTAACTCTCAGATAACTAAACTTTGCTCTCTCCACACCCTATTGTGCTCTCTGGAAACTGCATACAGATCCTCTACCTAACCTAAATGCCAACATCTGTTGGATTATAGAAAAAGTAAGAGAATTCCAGAAAAACATCTATTTCTGTTTCATTGACTACACTAAAGCCTTTGACAATGTACATCATAACAAACTGTGGAAAATTCTTAAAGAGATGGGAATACCAGACCACGTTACCTGCCTCCTGAGAAACCTGTATGCAGGTTCAAGAAGCAACAATTGGAGCTGGACATGGAACAACGGACTGGTTCCAAATTGGAAAAGGAGTATGTCAAGGCTGTATATTGTCACCCTGCTTATTTAAACCTTATGCACAGTACATCATGTGAAATGCCAGACTGGATGAGGCACAAGCTGGAATTAAGATTGCCAGGAGAAATACTAATAACCTCAGATATGCAGATGACACATCCTTATGGCAGACAGCGAAGAGAAACTGAAAAGCCTCTTGATGAAGATGAAAGAGGAGAGTGAAAAGCTGGCTTAAAACTCAATATTCAAAAAAAGGAAGATCATGATATCTGGTCCCATCACTTCATGGCAAATATATGGGAAAACAACAGAAACAGTGACAGATTTTATTTTGGGGGTGGCTCCAAAATCACTGCAGATGGTGACTACAGCCATGAAATTAAAAGACACTTGCTCTTTGAGCTTCCTTTGTGGCTCAGCTGGTAAAGAATCCACCTGCAATAGACCTGGGTTTGATCCTTGGATTAGGAAGATCCCCTGGAAAAGGGAAAGGCTACCCACTCCAGTATTATGGCCTGGAGAATTCCATGGACTGTTTAGTCCATAGGGTAGCAAAGAGTTGGACATGACTGAGCGACTTTCAGTCACTCACTCATTTGCTCCTTGGAAGAAAAGCTATGACAAACCTAAACAGTATATTAAAAATCAGAGACATTACTTTGCCGACAAGTGTCTATATAGTCAAAGCTATGGTTTTTCAAGTAGTCATGTACAGATGTGACAGTTGGATCATAACGAAGGCTGAGCCCTGAAGAACTGAAGCTTTCAAACTGTGGTGCTAGAGAAGACTCTTGAGAGTCTCTTGGACAGCAAGGAGATCCAACCAGTCAATCCTAAAGGAAATCAGTCCTGAATATTCACTGGAAGGACTGATGCTGAAGCTAAAGCTCCAATACTTTGGCCACCTCATGAAAAGATCTGATTCATTGGAAAAGACCTTGATGCTGGCAAAGATAGAAGGCAGGAGGAGAAGGGGACAACAGAGGAATGAAATGGTTGGATGGCATCAGCAACTCAATGGACATGAGTTTGAGCAAACTCTGGGAGATGGTTAAGGACAGGAAAGCCTGGAGTGCTGCAGTCCATGGGGTCACAAAGAGTCGGACACGACTGAGTGACTGAACAATAACAACCTAACCCAAAAATGGCAACAATGTCCTCAGCTAAATAGAAATGTCTCTCAAAGATATGCACTAAGGAAATTTTATGAGAACACACTCAAATAACCCACTTTTAACATGACCTAACCCCATTTCCTAATAATAATAACACTAGTTAAATGGTACAGGTAAAGAACTACTGGATCTGCCACGGTACATCAGCTTTATAACACATGAACTTCATATGAGGAGAGAAAAGAGTGGCTTGTTCTCAGTTTAGCCATACACTTTGCTCAAAGAACAATTCGGATATTACTGAAATTCCTGGAGAATGAGTTAAGGCCATCAGGAATTTATTTCAATGGTATTTCCACCTAGAAAGCACTTTATTCTAAAGCATGAGGCATTTCAGCTCAATTTGAGAATGATGTTCAATCAAGTTATGAGGAGAAGGCAGTTATAATCAGGTGCTTTACTCGTTAGCTCAGTCTTAGCCTCATGTCTATATTCTAGGGAAACTGGCTTCAAGAGAAAATAAAAGCTATTTCACCAAAATCTCCATGAGATCTTAGGAGCATGAAGCAACTACAATCTGGGACACATGGATTCAAGTAAATCACAAAGGTGAGAAAATGGCCTTCTCTGTCTCCAAGCACAGAGCAGAATGGCCAGATGGAGCTTTCTCAGCATCAAACATAACTTTAGCTGTGCCACGTCAAAGAAGCTTCAGTTCAGCATAGCCTTGGCATAATTCAGTTTAGTGACCATCATCAAGAGACCATCACACTATCAGTAGCCTTAAAGTTCCTTTAAAGTATTATGTGCACAATATTTTAGCAGTGTACATTACCTTAGAAATATGGAGCAAGAATCAGGGCAAAAAGAAGAAAAAAGTTATGCCAGATGTCCTGAAGTAATTGTGGAAATTTTGAGAGGAGTCTCAGGTTCCACAATAAGAAATTGAGGGAAATACAAAAAATATAATTTGATGTTTTTAAGGGTTTTTTCCCCTAAGAATAATCTAAACAACAAGGGATGAATTAAGAAGCATAACCCAGAAAAGCCCCACCAATGTACACAGTAGATAAATATTTGGAATAAGACACAGTGCAAGCCACACCTGACTTAGTCTGCTGTTCTTATCCTGACAGATAGCAACAAAGTCAAAGTAGAGTCTTCATCCTGTTGCTGCTGCTGCTGCTAAGTCGCTTCAGTCGTGTCCGACTCTGTGCGACCCCATAGATGGCAGCCCACCAGGTTCCCCCGTCCCTGGGATTCTCCAGGCAAGAACACTGGAGTCGGTTGCCATTTCCTTCTCTAGTGCATGAAAGTGAAAAGTGGAAGTGAAGTCGCTCAGTTGTGTCCGACTCTTAGCGACCCCATGGACTTCAGCCTACCAGGCTCCTCCGTCCATGGGATTTTCCAAGCAAGAGTACTGGAGTGAGGTGCCATTGCCTTCTCCGCTTCATCCTGTGCAACCAGGTAAAATGGGTTACGCACATAGCAGAGTGCCTAGAATGGAGGAGGGTGGTAAATGCTGAATGTTGGCTTCCCCACTCCTACTCCTTTGTAATTTCTCCCCTCTCCACTTCTCCATCTTTCCTATTTTTTATATGAATATTAAGAATATTAGATAGGGTCACTGACCTGTTCCTTAATGTAAAATAGGCCTGATATATACATATGAAATAGTGAAAAAATTTGAATATGCCATGCATAAAATTAGAAGAAAAAAATTCCCATAGCACATTCAGCTCAAGTTGCTGTTTCTTATTTAGGATGTTATTATAGCTTCTTTGCTAGAATGCTGATTTTCTAGAATTGTTCACTGTTAGCAATTCACCATAAAATTCCAGAAGTATGTCATATGAAATTTCATCAAATATAAGAGTTAATCAGATTCTTTTAATTTTCTGCATACATTTTCTCAAAATAACACATACTACCCTTAAGAAAATGAGTTCTAAAATATGATCAAAGTAAAAATAACCTGTTCCCTATGGAAACATAAAGGCGCTAGCAAGTTACCTTTCCAATTTATATAAACAGAGACAAATAGGTTAATTTTGTTTATTGTTTTTTAATGGCTCTCAGCCAAGATCTAATTTATTTATTTATTTATTATCAAAATCCTTTTTTAAAAGGGTGTTTCCTCAAACAAAGAAATCTCATGGCATAATTGGCATGCGTATGTTATGTGAAATTGAATGATGTTAGCCAGCAGTCTTCTAATTACCATTTTTTCATTGGCATCCATTTTTCAACAATAATATTAGAAAATAATTAATACCTTCAGGACAAGGACCTGAACTTTATGCAAATATAGATTAGAGAAATCCAAATTATTTTTTAATGAGTTATATGTATTATGCCTCCCTATCTAGAGTTCATCTGGACCATGGTATTAAATAAGCTTAGAGTTAATTAAGCATATTATAACTATTCCTGGCTTCTGCCTTTATTAGTATGAATCTACCAGCTCAGAGGCACTCAGCAAACATGGAAATACTTTATCAACACCCACTCCAAAACACCTTGAAATATTTCAATCTGGTCTTATACTCTTGGGATAATTCTAGAAGCTCAAACCTATTGGACCTTTCTCAAAATCCATTACTTTTCTATTTATATAAATATGAATTGCAGGAATAGAAGAGGCTTTCTTTGTAGATTTTGATTTATAGTAATAAGAACTATAATCAAACAATTGCTCTCAAGCACATCCACACATGAAGGTATGATATCTCTTGCTGCAGAGGCTAGAGATACTGGCTCAGGCACCAGCAGATTAAATGAACAGATTTGCTTCATATTTTAGTGTGCTAAATTGAATACAAATCATAATAGAAAATCTCAACATGCAAATGAAATTATAAGAGCTTTTCTAATTTTCAGAAAAAGAATGAGAGAATCAATCTTTCAGTTAAAAAAGAAAATCTGTAGACCACTCATTAAGAGCTGATCACATTCTGGCAGCAGCAAAACTAATTTAACTTATACCTATGCAGGTTGCATTAGTCAAAACCTTTTGGAACTAACCCTATTAAATCTACCCCAAATGTGAAAGAAAGACTATTTATGTGAGATTATCCTACAGAAATAAAGCACTATGAATATCAACAGAAAAGCAATATACACTCGTTTTCTCCTAGAAACTCAGCAGGGAAAGGAAAAAGAGTAGAGTTAAGATGTATTTTCCATGGATCTGGTTCACATTCTATCATACACCCTAAGGCCCCATTTCCACAGCTGTGGAAAAATCCTTTATAGGAGAGTGATTTGACATTTTAAGAATTATTCTTCCCATCTCTTCCATGTAATTCTGATTAAATAACAAACTCAGACACCCTGGAAAAAGGTGGGATATCAAAAAGGCAATGGATTTTGGATTCAGACAAACTAGACTTTAAACACGAGCACTGCCATTCACTACCTGAATTACCTTGGAAAATCAATTTACTTTTCACAGCCTCAATTCTTTCTACAGTAAAGAAAATTCACTACCCAAACAGAATCATTGAAGGAAAAGAATCAAGCAGATTTTCTGAAAGATAATGGGACTCAATAATTGCTGGTTCATGTATCTCTTTTTCTTTAGGCATTATCTCCACTCTAACTTTTCTTATACTATTACCTTACCCCTCACAACTTAGGGGTTCCTTCATGTAGTTTGGGATGTAATGTCTTTATATTCTACTTCACCCCTAAGTTTTCACAAGTTTTGACTACATAACCTATCATTTGGAAATCCTTAACACTTTTCTTTCCCACCTACCTCATTTTATTTCTTCCCTAGGATTAGGGGGAAAAAAAGAACAATGGTCAATAGAATCAACATTGTCAGGCTTTGTACTAGAAGGTGGAGCTTCTTTTGGATAAAAAGGGGATTTTAAAGACAGCTGTAACAGTATGTTACAAAAGTAACATACTCTCATCTCTCTTGAATAACTTTTCTCTTGAAATACTCCCCTTCTTTGCATTCCTTTTGGCTGGTAGGTTCCCTTCCTTTCAGGAAAAATTGTTCTCTAGGACCACAACTGTAGAGGAAGAGCCCAGGAGAAGGGAACTAAACAGCAGGCTACCAAGGCCTAACCACTGTTTAGGCCAAAGTAGTACTGATGATATATAGGAAGTACAGGTTTGTTCTCCAGAGATCTGGACATATAAGCATTTCAAAGCCAACTGAGTAATTCTTTTTCTTTTCATGAAGTGATACATCTGTGTACATGAGACTCAGGTTAAGATGGGCATGGAGGGCTACAAACTGCTGTATAAGACAAACAGGAGACTCAGAGGTTTAAATCCTGTCCATATACTATCATGATATGTGCAATAGTTATACAATGCAGGCCGGTTTTGAGTTTCATGCAAAATACTTTATAATACTATGAAATACAATTTTATTACTTCACTAAATATTTAGTACTTCATAAAGAATGGCCTTCTTTTCTAAAATAAGTATAAATTATCTGATCATATAATTTATAAAAACTATCTTAGATTACATATTCAGACAATTATTTAATGAGTACTTAGTTTTTTTAAAACTTTTTATTTTGTATTGGGGTATAGCTGATTAACAAAAAATGATGTGATAGTTTCAGGTGAATGGCCAAGGGACTAGGCCATGAATGAATACTAGGCCCTCCAATGAATACTAATTCTGGATGGGACAGTGTGATAGGCTGAATAGTAGCTTCCAAAATATCTTTGTCCTAACCCTGAGAACCTGTGAGTGTTATTTTGTATGACAAAAGGAACTTTGCAGATGTGATTAGTTAAAAATGTTAAATTTGTGAGATTATTTTGGATTATTCGGGTAGACACTAAATATAATCACCAGTATCTTTACATGAAGGAGGCAGAAGAAGTTTACTACAGAAAATAAGGTAGTGTTACCATGGCTTCAAGGGTGGAGGAAGGAATCATGGGTCAAGAAATACAGGAGTTGCATCTCTAGAAGCTAGAAAAGCAAGAAAACAGATTCTCCTCTTGAGTTCTCCTAGGAAGTCTGACCTTGTTGACACTAGTTTTCTCCCAGTTTGATGGGCTCATCTTGAACTTCTGGCCTCCAAAACTACCACTGAATACAGTTCTGTTGCTTTAGGCCAATAAATTAGTGACAATTTATCATAGCAACTGTAGGAAACTAATACAATCTGAAATGTCTAATCAAATATAGACTTGCAGAGGATCAAATAATTTGGTGATGTGAACAAAAACAAGCTTTTCCCAAATTCTCCACGCTTAGTTAAGTGTCTCTTGTGCTATCTGCTTCCACAGTATAGCACAATCTACTATCGTCTCATTTTTCACCTCCTCTGTCGCTAGACTAGTTAATTGACTCTCTTTTCCACAAAGCAGAAAGTTCCTGAGAGCAGGGTCAGTGTCTGCTTTGTTCATTTCTATATCCTTAGAGCCAAGCACAGCAGCCAACATGCAGCACCACCTGATAAACTTCTGCTGAAAAGATGAATAAGTGGATGAGAGAATAAAAGAATAAATTGTCTAAGAATACTACCAAGCACAGAGAAACAAGGTGAGGTAACACAGGAGGAAAAGCAATATTACCTCAATCACTTATCAAATTGTTAGGCAGAGTAGGGCAGAAGAGTCAACTGATTCAGGGGATTGTTTCATGTTTTTCTTGGTCACCTTCTTGCTCACCTAACATTTAAGAAGCAAAGCACAAAAAGGGCAACCAAAATGAAACCAAAGTTTTGTATAATTCATAGCTTTTAAACACACCTTAAAATGACAAAATGTAATATTTATAGATGAACATAGGATAAAACTAATTTACACCATTAAAGCAATCTATTTAACTCATTTTCTAAGTTATATTTAAAGTGTTTTTCATTGTGCAATGTATAATATAGATATTATTGTTATACAGTTATATGCATTATTATAGACTCTAAACAATGATCCTTAGTAACTAATTACACATACAGTACTATTATAATTTTACAGAGGCCAAGAATTAATAGCTGAATTCTAAAATTCTTAATTTTAGAGCCAAATTCTCATACACCTAAAATGGTTGTATTTACTTTCTCTACACAAAAATGACAAACAATATTCACTACAGCTTTATTCTCTTCAACAATCAACTTTTCTTTAAAACACACTTATACACATAGAAATAGGAAATTCTTCTTTGATAGCACTGGATCATCTGTCTGGTAAACTATCTTGTCCAGTGACTTGCTTGTTACATGTTGCCCATGTAGTCAGAGGGCTACTTTTCCTCCCTTCATGATTTTAATCTAAATATGTGAAAACATTATAATTATTAAAGTGTTGACTACTACAATATGCATTTATGTATCCCAAACAAAATGCTTCTTCCAAACAGAAGCGTGTATCTTGGGATCTTCAACACCTGTTAATCTGAAAGCAAAATTTAGATCTAAAACTTATTTTTTCTTATTTTCATTTGAGCACTTTTGTGCAGCTGTTCAAACTAGTATGCTAATACGAAAATCAAATATCATTTATTCAGAAGGGGAATTAACTTTTTTAATAACACACATTTCAGAAATTCCGCATGTAGATAAATATTGTTTCTCCCCCTATTTAGATTCCCTATACAAAGATTTGTTCTGTGTCACTGAATTCTTCTTGTGTCTAGTTTGGAGCAATATATAAATATGCTAATAAACTAGAACAGTAGAATCATTCATTGCAAACCAATAATATTACTACTATGACTAGTATCTTGCAAAGAATTTCTTGAAGTTAATACACAGTAATATGTAGTACAGTCAAAGGCCAAGAAAATAATCCTGATTGGAATGTTACTGTGTATGTTACTATAAATATATAAATCCAAATGAAGTAAACTCTTAGTTACATATTGTGTCAAAATATGCCTGGCTCAGTGTCACCAAAGGTGGATATATTTCCAGTACAGAATCCAATTTCAACATTTCCAAGATTCCACAGACAGAAATTAAGAGAATATAAGAAAACACAGTTTGAAAGTCTTCTAGTTCATACTATTAATGCAGATTGAAAGGTTTTTCTCATTCTCTTTCACAAGTTCACTGAATTTCTCCAACATCCCTAAAAAGGAAACAGCTTTGTTCCAACGTATACTATAAAGATTTTGTGAAAATCATGTTTTAAAGTATTTCAAATGTTTTAGATGGAAGTTTCATTATGGTTTAGGGTAGTCCTATTACCACATTCCCTTGACTCTAAGATGCACATATTTTCATATGTTAACATTTCTACATTTGTATAGAACTTAGATTCAATGTCATTTCACAACTGAACAAATTTCTTCTTTTTTTATTAGTGATACATAATAATGATACATTTAATAACTGATGTCACCTTAGACTCATGAAATATAGTAAATTATTTGACACATAGGAAAAAGCAAATATAATTCATTTTCATTATACAGTATACAGAAAAAATGAATCATAAATCAGTATTAAATATTAAACAATCATAGCCTAGCATTATATATTAAGAAAAGTGCTAATAAAAGTTAGATGCCATTTTTGTGAAGTGTTAAATTCACTTACAAGGAGAAAGTAATACCATATAAATGTATAAACATAAAACATCTGTTGAGCAATATTTGCCTATGTCAGTCCCTAAGTCTCTGGAGAAGGCAATGGCACCCCACTCCAGTACTCTTGCCTGGAAAATCCCGTGGATGGAGGAGCCTAGCAGGCTGCAGTCCATGGGGTCGCGAAGAGTCGGACACGACTGAACAACTTCACTTTCACTTTTCACTTTCATGCATTGGAGAAGGAAATGGCAACCCACTCCAGTGTTCTTGCCTGGAGAATCCCAGGGACGGCAGAGCCTGGTGGGCTGCTGTCTATGGGGTCACACAGAGTCGGACACGACTGAAGCGACTTAGCAGCAGCAGCAGTCCCTAAGTCTGAAAGCATGTTGATGTCTTAGAGACAGAAAAAGCTATTTGGTATTTTCCTTTTAATCACACTGTAGATGGGCATGCCTCTAAAAGTCTAAAAATCACACTGTAAATGGATGTACCTCTTATTAACAAAAGAAATATTTTCATAACATAAGTAAGCCTGAGAATAGGTAAACAGGCATCAGTCTGTATCAAAAGATTATAGAGGATCATGGAAAGCTGGAATTTACCATAAATCTGTTGCCTACATTTCTCTGCCACAGTGTCTTCTATCCAGTCCACCTGATTAAAACATTGCTGCTGAAATGCTGTTAGTACTATGAGAGATAGCTCCTTCCTGAACTGCTATTAGCCATTAACACCCTAGGATAAAATAGCCTAAAATATTGGTTGACAATAACAAATGATTCCCTAAGAAACCACACATGTTTTGATCAGAATCATGGAAATGTGGCCAAAATTGCAAAGAAGATTCATATCAGAGTCTAATTAAGTTAGTCAAACTAAGAAAGTCTAAGGAGTGATATCAATGAGAGGTAAGTGATGAGAGAGCTCAAAGTACACTAAGAGATGTGGATTCTGTGCTCAAGTACAGGAATGCCACAAATAAGACTTGGTACTGAAAATGAAAGAAAAAAAATTACATAATGATAACTTTGACTTAGTGATTATCTATACTTTCTTTAAGATATTACTTTTTAAGGGTTAAAAAGATCACCAAATTCCTTTCTTACTCTAGCACATCATTCAGTGACCTGGATGACACTTCCATGAAGTTTACATCTTTATAAGGAGATATGAGAAAAATAATTGACTTGAAAACTATAGTACTTACAAAGGAAGAAAGTGGGTATTAAAAAACAACCTTCTTTCCTTTATGGGAGAGAGAAGAAATACAACAAGCTAATTTGGAACTTGTGAAGAAATTATTAAAAAAAACAATCATTCTAATTTTGAACCAGGACTCTGTAAACATATTTGAGCTGCTAAATACTTTGCATGTGTAGTTCTGCCAGATTTTTGTAGTTTTTAGTTTCAGTCTGGCACCTCTAACATTCACACAGATTGTTTCATAATGAAATCTGCAAAACAAAGAGAGATCAAAGTACATTTAAATATGTGGGTGAGGCTGAAGGATCTGTCAGTGGAAAAGATCTCCAAGACAAAAGCTGTGATCTTTAAAAGACAGCTACTGTTCACCAACAGAACCCAAATACGACATTGATTTGGTCCAAAAGATGAAGCTGAAGCATTTTTTGCAACTTTGGATTATAAACTTGCTAATTAATTTCTGACTTTCAGTTCTTAATGATAAATTGTTTCTAATCCATTTTTTGAAGAATAACAACACACAATGGAAAGTCATATTTATTAAGAATTAATTTTAGAAATGGGTGAGACCTTAGAATTGATTTAAAAACACCTCAAGAAAAAGTGGATGACGGGATGAGATGGTTAGATGGCATCACTGACTCAATGTACATGAGTTTGAGCAAATTCCTGAAGATAGTGAAGGACAGAGAAGCCTGGTGTGCTGCTGTCCATAGAGTCACAAAGAGTCAGACACAACTTAGCAACCGAACAATAACAACAAACATTATAGACACAGAAATTAAGACGTAGAGTAGAAAAGTGGTTTGCCAAATATTACACAATCTTTAAAGCCAAAGAAGGAAACAAATTCTGTATCTTGTTCATCACTGTCAATGTTCTTCTCCCATATCACAACGCTTCCCCCTTAAACCACAACAAAACCAACTGATGTGAGGGAATGATTTACCATATATCATACTTGAGTTTTGGCAGCATCTCACTATTTCTTAAAACCACAGTTATCTGAGTTACTAAAGATTGACAGTACTATTTCAGTGAAGTTTATTGTTCACACGAAACCATTACAAAGTATAGTAAGAGCTAGAACAAATTTGATTTTGAAGTTGACTTTTTTGTGCTTAGAGCATGTGATGAGGGAAAATGCTCTGACAGTTCAAGCTTACTCAAGCTTAATGACAGATCTAAATTGGAGCTTGGAGATAAAAGAAATTCTTTAGTGATGCCTCAGTTGTCATTGATTGCTATGAGCAATTTTAAAGCTATTCAAGATGAGAATTGCCAGCTTGGTTCTGAAAGAGGAGAAAGTGGTACATAAGATTAGAGGCTGGTACAAATGCTATCTTGGTTTAAAAAGAGAGGACAGTTTTGTATCACATACATAGGTGACAATCGTGATTACATATAGACATTTATCAGCAGGAAATGACTCAATGGATGTTGAGTAGTATAAGCACCAGCTGTGCTAAGGAAGATGAAAATGAAAGGCAGCTTGCCTTATATGGATCACCAGCAAGCAAGATGACTGGTGGGAAAAAAAAAGCAGTTGCTAGAGCCGAGAGCTAATAAAAAAAAATAATAATAATAAACTATCTTCATAAATTATAGGACATCTTCCTCCTACTTGATGAAAATCTTTGAATTAAAAAGATATAGAGTCGATTTTGAGAAATTCAATTTCATCAAATGGAAAGTGAAAGCATCTTCAATTCTACATATGTACGGAAGCCTTCATGCCCCATTTGCACTACTCATATTGAATCCAATAAGTTTCTACCTATTGAGTCCGAATAAATGGCAATTATCAAAATGCTCTATTTTTAACTGATCTTTAAAATCACTCTCTAGTATTTTAAAATACTAGACCTTAAAATAAAATATCCTTATAAAATATGCTAAATCCTTAAGACAATTAATAGATCGCTTTCCCCTAAATAAGTTAATAGCATCATTAATGTATAAATAGGACCCAAAAATGGAGAAGGCAATGGCACCCCACTCCAATACTCTTGCCTGGAAAATCCCATGGACAGAGGAGCTGGGTGGGCTGCAGTCCATGGGGTCGCTAAAAGTCGGACACGACTGAGTGACTTCACTTTCACCTTTCACTTTCATGCATTGGAGAAGGAAATGGCAACCCACTCCGGTGTTCTTGCCTGGAGAATCCCAGGGACGGAGGAGCCTGGTGGGCTGCCATCTTTGGGGTCGCACAGAGTCGGACACGACTGAAGCGACTTAGCAGCAGCAGTAGCAGGACCCAGAAATGGAGAAATTCAGCAGTCACCAAAGTAGATGCTATCCACAGGTAGATAACCCCAGAAGAAAAAAACAGCAAAATAAAACAAAATAGTGCCGAAAGGCATTTTCCTCTGGAACACTCATCCCTTAACTGTCATTCCCTAAATATACTGTGCATATCCACATTCGGTGCTTTTTTAAAGATGAAGTTGTCCATCTATATGAAATAATTGTCCAATATATTTCATTGTGTATATAATGCACCCTTCAAACACTAACACCAGTGTCACTTTCATGGTCAGAAATCGTCGTCGTGTAGCATAAATACTCCCACCTCCATATTTCCACAGCAGCACCTCCAGCATAGCAGTATGACATGTCATTTCTTTGCCTGCTTCCTCCACTATAGGATAGATATTGCCCTATAGTACATTATTCATCTCTGTTTATGTCTCAATATCTAATAAATTGACTAGGAGCTAACAAGTACTATAAAATATTTGTTGAACAAATGAAAATGGACCTTATCAACAGAGCTGTATATTTCTTTGCTTCCTATGATAACCACAACAGAATTTGAAATTTAGCTATAGATGACCCTGAAAGTGATTTTTTTCTTTTACATATTTCACAAAAATTTGCATTTTTACTCTATCAGGCTCTACAGAAAAGCATTTCATTATGTAATATATGGTTGACAAAGGAAAATGCATAGCAATTATGTGAGAATGTTTGTATTGTGAGATAAATAACATTTCTCCCTTTATTTTACAGTGATATAGAAGAATTCACCAAAAATGATATTTCCTGTTGGTCTAGACTGAGACTGACAAAAAATAGAAATGGAAAGATAGTGGTATAGAAGTTTCATAATCCACTTCCTTTCAGAATCATATGTGGATAGGAGGAAGGTAAATGCATCACACAAATGCTGTGTGTATACACACACATTCATACCATGTCCATCACTGACATCCTCACCTGTAATATTGTAGCTAGCATGATATCAGGAAATCCAGTCACGTTACCTCATTATATCATGCTGCCTGCCAATGTGTTTCCTCAAACAATTCCATTACAAGAAAAAAAAATCCTCTACCTATTTATTTTTGTTATTTGAGTGGTCCTAGGCAGAAAAATCCAGATGATCCTGGTAAAGTGAGCTAGCAAAATCCAATATAAATCTCCTAACAAACAAAAGCAAATATTTTAAATTGTAAATTATGCTACATCAGGGGAAATCTCATAGTCCTCAGATGTTACAAATAATATGCCCAATATTATTACAAATAATATGCCCAATCCCAACAGTCTCTGTTCTTCATTTGTTTGCTAGTTTCTTTGTTTACTAGAAATAATCCTATGGGCAAAATGCTGTTGTTTTCTATGCTGAACTGGTATCTATAGAGTCTTGCATTACTTTACAAGAAAGGCACTACATTCCTGCTCATTTCTTCAATTTGCTATAATAAGAGAGGGGAAAAATTATTTAAATAACTTCCAATGTGAGTGTTTGTTCTCTATGAATGTATATGTAATGGTATTAACTTGAGCCAGAGCAAAAATAGTTCTGACCTTCTCAAGAATGTATTTAATCAGTTTAAAATGGTATAATTACACTTAATACACTCTATTTTTATTCAGATAGACATAAAAAGAGTCTGACATGATATATGAAATTCTACCACAGGAAATTTAACTAGAAAAAAATATCAATATTTTGTAATGCTTGTTTACACTGCAAAATTACTAAGGAGCAAAACTTTCTAAGATGACAGTAGAACATTGTAATTCACAACTGTGTAAATATCAAATGCTTCTCTTTTTTACTATTTCAAGAATGACATTGATGCTATAGCAAAGTGATACCAAAATTGATAAAGTGTGGCTACAATTTGAGCCATGTAATAATAAAACTGCCCTGTGGTTTTCTGACATAATGAAGTGGCGCACCCAAGCTACTCCAAAAGTGCTTTGGAAAGAAACCGTAATTCCTACAAATGATTCCTATAGGCAATTTAGTAAATTCAAAGAGAACGGCTGAATATTATTTAGAAGACTGAAAGAGTCAATCTATGAATATATTTCCAGAAACGAACTAACACACCAGTTCTATACATCACTAACCATTAACAATAAAAAGCTTTGATTTTCTGATAAATTTCTAACCACTATTTACCATATCAGTTTGTGCCCTTAACTAGCCTACCATACAACAGGCACTCAATTAAGGCACTCATTCAATGGAATGACTGAATGATTGATTTGAGCTGTGTTTGCTTCATTAGTCTGAATATTCTGAAACTGACTCTATATTTTTACTTACCCTGAAATTGATTCATAATTCAGAAAGTCAAAAAGTCTGAACTATAATATTTAATGCATCAAATAGTTCTTTTAATAAATCTTTCTTTAACTTTGAAATATAACAATTATATTCTCAAAGTCTTTGTTTCACTAATACTGCTGAAAATGAGACTTTATTTTTTTTAACAGTAAAGCATTGTTGATTTATAGAGAACTAATTTTTCATTCATTTCTTGCTCTTGTTAATTAAAAGTGGAAATCATTTACCTTGTTCATTTGCTTTATCTATAATAGGTATGTTCCTTACTTTTTAAAAATACAAGTAATTTTATAGTAATTATTATATAATCTCAAGCTTTGCTTTTAAACATATTAACATACATATTTTCATGTAAAAATGAAAAGTACATTCTATCATGTAAAAATAAACTCATATCTTTAAGGTTTTTAAAGTTTAGCAAAACCCAAGAGTCATTTGATTTTTATACTTCCCATGATCAGGCCTGTATATCCTCAACCTTCTCAGCAGGAATGTACTTCTTTTTAAATCTAAAATAAGTTAAATAACGGGTTTATAAATGAAACAAACCTATATGAAACCTAGAAAAACTGTATTGACAACTGTAACCAAGTGATTATCTGATATTAAATTGGATTTTTTAATTTCAGTGACATTTAATCTTTAGTTCACATAGCAGATAATATTCAAAATTCAAGTGCATATGAAGGTATGGTTAAAGAGATTTTTCTGGGTGAAAGCAAGCACTGTAAATAACAATTATCAAGACACTTTTGTGAGTGTCTTTTTACATGGGAAACTGCTATAGAAACTTCACTATATTCTGGGAGCATTCTCTAAAGCGTATATTGAAAGATGCTCTCTTTCAAGAAATACTGAAGAAGATCCTGGAAATGATCTTCTACTAGGTCACTAGTTTGGTTTCTTTTGCTAGTGTTTCTGCCTCATTTTTACATCAGTAAATTATAGATAAGAAACTGATCACAAAATCAGGCATGCAAGAAATATAAATTTAATTTTCCATAACTTAATGTTTCCTATATAGACAGTTTCCATCATTTCAGAGCCACACTGGCTTGAGTCAATGCTTTATCAAGTTTAGAGTCATACAAATTTGGGGTTTGTTGGGAGATGTCTAATCCTAGCTTGTTATCATATACTCACCAAGGTGTACATCCCTCATGAGAAAGCAGTAGATATAGAGGTTAAGAGTGAAGGCAAGTGGCTTAGTCTCTCCATACTTCAGTTTCCTCTTTAGTAAAATGGAAATAATAAAGTGTAGTCTACAGAATAGTGTTGTGATGTATCTGTGAGACAGTACACAGAAAATGCTTAGGAAACTTAGCAACTATCAAGTAGACGATAAATGTTAGCTATAGCTAATTATCCTCTGTGTGTGTGTGTGTGTGTGTGTGTGTGTGCTTTGTCTTGTTTGATGCTTTGAGACCCCATGGACTGCAGCCCGCCAGGCTCCTTTATCCATGCAATTTTCCAGGCAAGAATCCTGGAGTGGGTTGCCATTTTCTATTCCAGGGATGTTTCCGACCCAGGGATAGAACACACATTGATGGCTTCTCCTGCATTGACAGGTAGATCCTTTACCACTGCACCACCCGGGAAGCCCTGCCTATTATTCTCTGTGCTATACACTCAGTCACTCAGTCGTGTCTGACTCTTTGTGACCCCACGGACTGTAGCCCACCAAGCTCCTCTGTCCATGGGGATTCTCCAGGAAGAATACTGGAGTGGGTTGCCATGCTCTCCTCCAGAGGATCTTCCCAACCCAGGGATCAAACCCAGGTCTCTCACACTGCAGGCAGATTCCTTACCATCTGAGCCACCAGGGAAGCCCAGCTATTATCCTAGCATAGTCTTCAATCCACACAAGTTGCTGACAGGTCCCTAATTTCACATTGTCTTCATTCATTTCTTATCTAAACAATTTATATAGATCTCACATTCCTGAATATAAGTCTTCTTGAGTTGTGCTTTCTCTTAGTTATGTCTGATCCTTCTTGGACATACAGAAACCACTTGAAATTCTAAAGCTGACTACCCTATACATACCCTAGATAAAATATTTGGTGTGTCTAGGGAAGTCAGCCTTAGAATTGGCTTACTGGTGCTAAAGGATGCTGAAGAACATTGGAAGGACTGATGCTGAAGCTGAAGCTCCAACACTTTGGCTACCTGATGCAAAGAACTGACTCACTGGGAAAAAAAACTTGATGCTGGGAAAGATTGAAGGCAGGAAGAAAAGGGGACGAGAGAGGATGAGATGGTTGAATGGCATCACTGACTCGATGGACATGAGTTTTAGCAAGCTCCAGGAGTTGGTGATGGACAGGGAAGCCTGACGTGCTGCAGTCCATGGGGTCACAAAGAGTCAGACATGACTGAGCGACTGAATTGAACAGAACTGAATTGTCACATTATCTATAGTAAAGGAAAAAGATTGAGACAAAATCATTTTGGTAGTTTGGTTAGTGTGAAAAGAGAGGATCAAGGCTAATGTTCCTTTTCTAAACACACACACACACACAAACACACCCCTAAGTGTTCCTCCCTTTATCTACTCCCATTCTGTTCTCCTATAGGCAATGGAATTTTTACTTTATCTGAGAGAGAGGGTGGCAAGAAGGAATTTACTCTGAATTGATACTAAATTTTTTTTTCAGATTTATTATTTATGGTGTGAATTTTATGCCCAGAGTTCTTGGGCTAAAGTATCTGAAGGTCAAAAGTACCATATTTTTACCTCTCTAAAGAGCCTTCAGATGATCAAAAGCTATAGTGACTTTCTTCAAGGCTGTGGCTGTCTCATAACCCCACATGGGACAAAGGGGAATGCAGTTCTAGGTAGCATAAATTCCTGGATAAAACACAGTGTTAATATATTAAAATATCCTGTCAGATACAATATGAAAGTAACAGTAATGATCTTTTATTTGTTTTAAAGAAAATATTTAAAAATTAAGATGATATGCTTTAACCAAAAAAAATTTCCATTCCAGGATATCACTGACCAGTAAATGATTTTCAGAACTTCAATAAACTTAAGGAGGTAATATACTTCTACATAAACAAAACTCTACAAAAAATATGATTCAATAAAAAGGAGTTACATTTCCAAACAATTCTGTTTTTACAAAGGAAATATACAAATTCTTAAGTTAAAGATTGTGTGTTATATTTACCAAGAAATCTATAAAGAAAAGAACTGAAACAATTTACTTATGACTCTTCCTTAATAAGAGTTATTCCAAGATTTTAAGTAAAAAAAAAGGGGGGGTCAATTTTGTCAATATTTGACCTCCAGGTACACAAGATTTTCAAAATCAACGTTTCCCTAGAACTCTTTAAATTATGATATATTTTAGGTATGTTAGTATATCTATTTCTCCAGGAAGGAATATCAGAAAGAGGTAATATTTAAGTAATTAGTATCAGTTAAACATTGTAAATGACTATGAAATAATGTAAAAGAATCTCTATCACTAGAGTAAAATTTAAACTTTAATGTAAGTTGTATTTCTACTTTGTGCTGAAAAAGAAAAGCTATATGTGATTTCTTTTTTAAATTGGAATAAAGTCTAGTTTAAATCAAGGGATATTTTTTAAGGTGTACTAGAAAGAAATGACCATATCAATGCAAAAGAAAAAGTTTAAGTACTCAAATAACTATTTTAAAGTACCTTATATTACAAGGCCCATTAAACTGTTTGATCCAACATTTTATTATAAAAATATAAGCTATATGAGGATATAGGCCTTATTTAATTTATCCTCTACAAAACCTTCAGCTCTTAGAACATGGAATAAAATATGAAAATCATTTCATAAATTCTAGTTGAATTAAAGAAAACGTATCATTTTATCCTCACTATATACTTGTTACACAATTAAGAGCTCATTTTCACATATTTCTTAGACATGGTGAGTGATTTTTTTTTCCAAATAATATACAGCTATTTCTTTGGGCTTCCCAGGTGGCACTAGTGGTAATGTAAGAGACGCGAGTTGGATCTCTGGGTTGGGAAGATCCCTCAGAGGAGGGCATGGCAGCCCACTCCAGTATTCATGCCTGGAGAATTCCATCGACAGAGGAGCCTGCTGGGCTACAGTCCATAGGGCCACAAAGAATCAGAAACGACTGAAGTGACTTAGTATACACGCACACATTTAGTTACAGACATGAAGCTTACCAAGTCCAAATTTAGGCAAGAGTTCTTTCCTCAATAGCAGAGCAAGATTTCTGATATTACCAAAGGTAAATATATGTTAATGAATGATTTAAAACTGCTATTTAAATTCCATACAGAACTTAAAACTTAGATTTAGAAACACTGATTTTTTAGTTTTGCTTTAATCTATGTATACTGAAGGGCAACCATCATGTCTTCCTGTTGTCTACCCATCCACTCATATAGCCATCCTTTTCATTTTAATGATATCACTCAGCACTAAAATAAATGATACGTAAGAATAAAATGAAGCAGATGGAGTTTAATCTATCATGATAAATAACCCAACTAACCATGTGCTTAAAGAGCACTGTGACTTTTTCATGCTTTTAAGCTTTTCATAGCATGAGATTAATATGCCACACTGGTTTGGTTACAGGAGGGCCAACAAAGACTCAACAGTTTAAACATTTCCTAACTTCTCACCACTCTTCATAATTTTTCAAGAAACTCCCTTCTTACTTTATCAGGACAGTTTGATTAGGCAATTCCCTCAATCTATGACTGCAGAATTTCATTCATTCCTAGGATAAGAGGGAAATATTTTGAGAATAATCTAGGCGAACTAAAACTGATTTAATAGTGAGCTCAGGATTATGATGGGAAATAAAGCCAGGTTGAGTGAGAAAAACTTACAGGAACCAGAGGTATTTAGCATTGAGAAAATTCTAATGGTGAGATGAGGTAGTGGTCTTCAAACATTTGAACAGCTATATGGTTCCCAAAAGGACTATATTTGTACTAAGGATAGAACTAGTGCTTTTGGCCAAGGATAAGAGTACCTGTTTCAGCTCAATATAACAAAGTCAGAGCTATTCAAATATAGCTCAGGTTATACAATTCAGTCCACATGGGCATCTTCACTATTTTTTTCCACTGGACTTAACCAAGTGTAGGTTAGAAAACCACTTGGTGAGGTTGATGTAATCCAATTCAGTCACTACATTAAGGTTTGGATTTCATGACCTTTAAAGTCTATGCCAACCCTGAAATTCACTGAAGCTCTGAAACCCACTCCACTGGGAGTGCTGCTTGCCAAATTAGTCTTTGCAGGAAAGGCACAAAATGATGTCAATTGTTGCAGCTGCAGTGAGTCAGCTGGAAACTGCTTTACAAAGGCAAAGTTCAACCTAGTTACTAAACCCCAACTAATTTTAAATGATTTTAGCTTTCTTAGATGGTTCCAGAATTACACACTCAATTAATGCTGTTGATTTCAGCCAAGTCTCCACAAAAAGAAGTGGAAAAACTGGCAAGTATTTGGATAAATCAAACTAAAGAAACTAGATCTTTCTGTTTTAATGCTATCTTCAGTGATCCTAAAATCTCCAGTCAAAAGGATATCAAAATTCAGGACGAAGAGGGTTGAGCTGGAAAATAGGAACTCTCAGTTCTAACCCCTACCATATTTCACTATATTTGTAAGAACAGAGATCTCAGATTCAAGTAGAACTGGATTTGAATGCTGGTTTAATCATTACTAGCTTTGGGGCTTTGAAGGAGCTATATATCTCTAGGTCTCAACAGTCTCCTCTACAATAACAATAATAGCTACTACTATTTATGGAGAGGCTGCCATGTGCCTGTAACTGTACGAGACTTTCAAATACATAGTTACATTTACAAAATTTCTATAAGATGGGCATTGTCATTCACATTTTAGAAATAAAGGAAATGGACTTTAAAGAGATAAAGTAACTTCTTCAAGCCACATAATTAGTAGGATTTTTATCAAATTATACAGAACTTTTTTGCATTTTATGTTAAGTTCTAGTCAATGAGATACTGAAAATATACTATGGGTCTCCCAGCAGGATTTCTCAAGGGAGCAACCATCCCATTCTTGTGTTCTGCCTCCATACTGCAGTCTAGACGATGTTTGTAATCGCTAGTACTCTAGTAACTGCCTAGAGTCATGCCCAGGAATGGAGAAGTCATGAATTCAAGAGTCTGGGTCCCTAATGACTTTGTTGAATCATCATATCTGTCCTAAGCAGCTCATAAATGAAGCTCTTTAACATGAGGGAGAAATACACTTCTCTCATTTTAAACATCATAGAACACTATCGAGTTTTAGTTAAGTGTTGCTGAATCTCATCCTAAGTGATATACCACCATCCAGATAATTTCTGTTTCTGTGTCAGAGGCTCATGCTGCTGCATAATATGAGAGCGATTTTATTAAATGATGTGCAAATAGTAACTGCAAATGCTGAAAAGCCATGTAGTAACTAAGAATTGCTGTAGGTTATTAAGCAGTAGAGCACCATAAATTTGGGGATAGTTTCAGAAGTGGAACATACACAAAAGAGGTTGGAGTTGAGGGCTGAAGTTTGTCTTAATACTAGAACACTGACAAACCAATCTTTACTATGATCATCCTCTAGAAATAGATAATAAATAATAACCTAATCATAATTTCATATTAGAGGGCAATAAACTCATCCTTTGTTTGATTCACTCATTTAAATAATTCTGCCATATTCCTCTCTGTACTTGTGCCTGCTGTATATGACAGGTTCTAAGAACTGACTGAAGAACACAGAAATCAAAACCTTAAACAGAGACTTCCCTGGCAGTCCAGTGGGTAAGACCATGCTCCCAATACAGAGGCACAGGTTCAATCTCTGGTCAGGGAACTAAGATCACATATATCAGACTGCAAGGCCAAAAAAAAAAAAAAACTTAAGCAAACACACAGAAATAAATGCTGTAATGGAAGTATGCACGATACACCTTGGAAACTCAGAGAAGCACTCCTTACACAGATTATAGGGATAGGTGGAGATTAATACTTCTAAAAATAGGTCATAATTTACCAAATCTTCAGCAATACATAGGAGGAGTTAACCAGTATAAGAGCAGAGGGACACTTTAGTGTAAACGGGATACACAAATGTATAGAATTGACAGCTTCGCACACATGTGCTGGTATACAATGTGGTATAGGGAGAGATAAGATTTAAGACATAAGGAAAGGGCCAGATAATAAAAGAATATATTGATCAGAAGGGCTTATATTTATCCTTAAAACATTGAAGGCTTTTAATGCGTACTGAAATGATCAAACATGTTTTCAAAAACTACTCTGGAAAAGAATTTGCAGGACAGACTGGAGGTGACAAGACTGGTATTAATAGCAGGAAAACAGTTTGAGGCTATTTGTATAATTTGATTAAAGAAATTCTTAGAACAGAATGAAAACAGTTGTATTATAGATGTAAAATGAAGGACACTTTAAAGGTATTTTAAAAAGCTGTGAAGGGTCTACCAAATTTAACAACCTAGAGTCCACAATGAATGTTGCAAGAGTGTGGGAAGCAGACATCAGATTGACAATAGCAGAGGACTGACTAAGCAATTAAGAGTAGATGCGTAGAGGCTACATATAGTTCCTTTTCAATCAAAGTCAAGCATCTCAAATTGGAGCAAAAGTAAAATGATGTTACAGGAAGGAAAATAAGAAGGATATGTTTTATTCCTAAAGTGGAAATAACTGAGAATGTTTCTATTCTGCTAGAGATGGGGAAGTCCTAGAAGAGGGAGAAAAATATTAATAATTGAAATGAAGACCATGAGGAGTTGAAAAGGAGTAAACATGATTCCATGTAAAGTATCCAACACATAATACAGTCAGGGAACTGAACTGTTTGTGAGATGGAATCCTGAACATGAAGGAAGTGTTGTTTAAGGTAGTTAAGGACTTAATACCACTCGCCTCCCTATTCCTTAAAGACTTTTTCTTCTTCTTTTACTCATTCCTAGGCTGTCTGGGGCAAAACAGCCCATTCTACAGAACTATGACCTGAATTTTTAAACATGAAACCACATCACATAAAGGAAGAGGATTGTTGAAGGAATGGTGAGTATTTTTCATAAAGGCGAACACTGAAAACATTGTCACATCAAGAGAAGGAAAATGAGGGCTCACACTGAGAGATTAACATCCAGCAAAGAAAAGCCTCAGGATTAAATCCCAGAGATTAGGAACAGTATTTTCCAGATGCAGTTGTAATAATACTGACAACTAGCACATTTCCCATCATTGTGTCCTCCATGCCTGACACAATGACCGGAACAAGCAGTCATGAATTATTCCTATTTGGATGTCTGAACAGACAGTATAACATGAGCCTCATACCTTCTCCAATATGTGTTAACTATTTTCTCAGTATAGGCAAGTGTGGGCTATCAGCTCTGTGTTACTTTCTATTAGACAATGAAAGTCTACTGCAGTGTTTGTTTACTATCCAGAAGCTCCCAAAGAAGGCAATAATCAACTGTGAATGGGGAGTGTGAAACTGCTTCTCTAAGATGACAGAAATTGGTCTGGATCTCGTAAAAGCATATATTGTTTACAGCAGCGCTTCTTAAGGTTAAATGTGCATGTACCTAAGGATCATATTAAAATGCAGACCTTGATTCAAGAAGTCCAGAGTGGGATCTGAGATTTTGCATTTTATAAGTGCTCAGGTGATTCTAATCTCTTGGTCCAGGGACCATACATTGAGTACCAAGGAGTCACAGTAATTTAATATAGGTGATACTAAGGAGGACACATATTTGGGATTTTTGCTTCTAAAATTTTCTCATCATAATATTCAATCATTTTGCTACATTTTTTCTTAGGGCTTTGTTTTTTTCTTTTTTTTTTTTTTTCTTTTTTACTGCAATGGTTAATTATTGTCTCAATTGGAAATACAACACGTTGGATACATTCCTTCAAAAAAGACATATCATAAATAATTATTATGAGTATTGAAGTATATTTTAATATATTTTGAATCTAAAAAGCCTATAACTTAGTTCCTTCAAGAAAATTTCCCAATGATATATTTTCTCTTATTATTAAAAGCATTATTTTTTTAGGATTAATAAAAGGACATAAATGCTTTCTCATTTTTCTTCCAACTAAACTATTCTACCTTTTTCTGAACGTTTCTGAACGTTTAATCAGAACGTTCTTAGTTATCATTGGAGTAATAAAGTTGTCACCAGTCTCCCGATTTGCAGGCAGATTCTTTACCATCTGAGCCACTAGAGAAGCCTCCCTACTCCCCAAAGAAATAGATCAGATGAAACAAAATGAAAACTCTTTATATTTAAAGACTATATCCACAATTTATAAAAGCTATCAAGAGGCTTACAATAAGGCATTCTAAGCTTTTACATAATGAAAACAAAACAAATCCAAGAGCCACTGTAGCCCAACCAACCACTAATACTTGCTATCACAATTCTCACACTTAAAATGATGATGTAATACTCTGTTTGATTCCCTGTCCCTCAGTTCAGTTCAGTTCAGCCACTCAGTCGTATCCGACTCTTTGCGACCGCATGAATCATAGCACGTCTGGCCTCCCTGTCCCTCACCGACTCCCGGAGTTCACTCAGACTCACGTCCATCGAGTCAGTGATGCCATCCAGCCATCTCATCCTCTGTCGTCCCCTTTTCCTCCTGCCCCCAATCCCTCCCAGCATCAGAGTCTTTTCCAATGAGTCAACTCTTCGCGTGAGGTGGCCAAAGTACTGGAGTTTCAGCTTTAGCATCATTCCTTCCAAAGAAATCCCAGGGCTGATCTCCTTCACAATGGACTGGTTGGATCTCCTTGGAGTCCAAGGGACTTGCAAGAGTCTTCTCCAACACCACAGTTCAAAAGCATCAATTCTTCATGGTCCCCTAAATTTACACTAGAATTACAAAATCTCCCCTGAATATTCAGTTGTCCATCTTTTTAGAACAAGCCCTAGGTCAGTATTTAGCATTAAACCCTGTTGGTCTGCCTTAGTTTTAATAGCAGATTCCCTGATTGCCAGTTACCTTAGTCTTTATGTTGTAATTCTGAACACTCATGGATTGGATTTCTAACCCTTAATTTGAATGTTGTTGGATGAGAGCCACAACACAACATTAAATACCATAACATTAGCTCGTTATAGTTAAAATCTTTTCTCTTCCCTTCCGTGTGTTTGTGTGTGTGTGCTCATGAGCGCGCTAAGTCACTTCAATAGTGTCTGACTCTTTGAGACTCCATGGACTGTAGCCCGCCAGGTTCCTCTGTCCATGGGATTTTCCAGGCAAGAATTCTGGAGTGGGTTGCCATGCCTTCCTCCAGGGGATGTTCCCAACCTAGGGATTTATTCAGTGTCTAGTCTTCTGCATTGGCAGAAGGGTTCTTTACCACTAGCGCCAGCTGCAAAGCCCTCCCTACTATGTAGATACTCTTAACTTGGATTTAAGTTGAATTCTTGGCTAGTCCTCACAATCTGCCTGAATTTTCCATCATGGACTGAATTTTACACTCTATATTTACTTTTTTAAAAAAATTACTACCTAAGTTTCCCATACTCTGCTATACTTACCTAATATTATGGATTTGCCAAGATTTCCAATCTTGGTCTTCCCAGCATATCCTATCCTTTTGTCACTCCATTTCTGATTCTGATAATGAGGCCCCTCCTTTTTCATTACCCAAAAAATTTTTACTGAGAACCAACTATGTCCAAGGAACTATCCTAAATACAGGGATATAGAAGCAAGTCCTCATCTATGCAGAGCTTATTCTTCAAATATTATGATTCATGTTATCAGATATGCACACAAATTAAAACAACTTTGAACTTTATTCCAACTGTATTTAATTCTTTGTTTTTGAAAAGCTCAGGAATTTTTTAAACCCATCTTTTGGGTATAAACCCTAATTATTACTTTCTGATATACATTCTTAAGATTTTTGCAAAGTGTATGGATTTAAAATTCTTACAAGTTGAATTACCTTTTCTACTTATATAAGAAAATAGTCTATAACCATTATCATAGAATCCTATGGATTTTTTTAACATTAGAAAATACCTAATTCAACACTCCTTCCCAAGTGAAAACACATTACATGGTATCTATACATATTATCTAGTTTTTTCTCAGATATTCAGGAATTAGGAGTTTGTTATACAAGGTGAGCTTACATTGCTGGCTCTCTAATATGTACCATTTCTGATCTCAAAATCAAAAAGGGAAAACACTGTCATAAGACGAATTTCAAATATTTGAATACAACCACCCTGTTGTTCTCTAACTGGAGACTTCTAAATTTGTGGCAGGGTTTATAAATCCTTTACCATCCTGAGCCCTGTCCTGTGTATGTGCACCACTTAGAATGTTTGATCAGAAGTAACAGCACTCTTAATAGAATAAGATAATTCAGATGGGCCAACACAGAGCACCACAAAAACTCCTGAAACCTAGATAATCTAAAATTGCAGGGGTATTACATCAGTTCATACTGAGCTCATGGAAACAAAATCTTATTTTCATATGAAATAGAAGCCAGATATCCTCTTTTGTTATTGCTGTTGTTCAGTCGCGGAGTCATGTCCAACTATGTGTGACCCTATGGACTGCAGCCTGCCAGGTTTCCCTGTCCTTCACCATCTCCTGGAGTTCGCTCAAACTCATGCACACTGAGTCAGTGATGTCATCCAACCATCTCGTCCTCCATCATCCCCTTCCCCTCCTGCCTTCAATCTTTCCAAGTATCAAGGTCTTTTCCAGATGAGTTGGCTCTTCGCTTCAGGAGGTCAAAGTATTGGAGCTTCAGCATCAGTCTTTCCAATGAATATTCAAGGTTGATTTCCTTAAGGATTGACTGGTTTGATCTCCTTGCAGTTCAAGGGACTCTCAGGAGTCTTCTCCAAAACCACAGTTTGAAAGCATCAGTACTTCAGTACTCGGCCTTTTTTATGTTCTAACTCTCACATCCGTACATGACTACTGGAAAAACCATAGCTTTGACTATATGGACCTTTGTCAGCACAGTAATGCCTTTGCTTTTTAATACTCTGTCTATAGGTTTGACACAGCCTTTCATTCAAGGAGCAAGCATCTTTTAATTTCATGGCTGCAGTTACGTTCCGCAGTGATTATGGAACCCACAGAAATAAAATCTGTCACTGTTTCCATTATTTTCCCATATATTTGCCATGAAGCAATGGGACTGGATCTATGATCTTAGTTTTTTTGAATGTTGAATATTATGCCAGCTTTTCCACTCTCCTCTTTCATTTTCATCAAAGGGCTCTTAAGTTCCTCTTCAATTTCTGCAATAAGGATGGTGTCATCAGCATAACTGAGGTTATTGATATTTTCCTGGCAATCTTGATTCGAGCTTGTGCTTCACTGAGCCCAGCATTTTGCATGATGTATTTTGCATATATATTAAATAAGTAGGGTGACAATATGCAGCCTTGATGTACTCCTTTTCCAATTTTGAACTAGTCAGTTGTTCCATGTCCAGTTCTAACTGTTGCTTACTGATCTGCATACAGGTTTTTCTCAGGAGACAGGTAAGGTGGTCTGGTATTCACATCTCTTTAAGACTTTTCCACAGTTTGTTGTGATCCACACAGTCAAAGGCTTTAGCATAGTCAATGAAGAAGAAGTAGATGTTTTCTGGGAATTCTCTTGCTTTTTCTATGATCCAACGGATGTTGGCAATTTGATCTCTGGTTCCTCCTTTAAAATCCAGCTTGAACATCTGGAAATTCTCAGTTCATGTACTGTTGAAGCCTAGCTTGAAGGATCTGGAGTATTACCTTGCTAACATGTGAAATGAGTGCAATGATGAGGTAGATTTAACATTCTTTGGCATTGCCTTTCTTTGAGATTGGAATGAAAACTGACCTTTTCCAGTCCTGAGGCCACTGCTGAGTTTTCCAAATCTGCTAGCATATTGAGTGCACCATTTTAACAGCATCATCTTTTAGGATTTGAAATAGCTCAGTTTGAATTCCATCACCTCCACTAACTTTGTTCATAGTGATGCTTTCTAAGGCCTACTTGACTTCACACTCCAGGATGTCTGGCTCTAGGTGAGTGATCATGCCATCAGTGGTTATCTGGGTTATTAAGACCTTTTTTCTATAGTTCTTCTGTGTATTCTTACCACTTCTTCTTAATATCTTCTGCTTCTGTTAGGTCCATACTATTTCTGTCCTTTATTGTGTCCATTTATACATGAGATGTCCCCTTAGCATCTCTAATTTTCTTGAAGAGATTGCTAGTCTTTCCCATTCTATTGTTTTCCTCTATTTCTCTCCATTGTTCACTTAGGACGGCTTTCTTATCTCTGCTTGCTATTCTTTGGAACTGTCCCTTCAGATGGACATATCATTCTCTTTCTCCTTAGCCTTTTGTAAACCCTTTCCCTAAACCTAACTCTAGTCCTCATATCTTAAACTAAGTTAAGCAAATTTTTTTTTATGCCTAAACAGTAAATTACATTAGTGATTGTTAATTTTTATTGTTTGCTTCAACACAACATGAATTTCTAGGGCGGTTGAAACTTGACTCAGTCACCTATGTTACTATCCCTCCCAATTTTTCTCCATCTGAAAATAAGACTGTCATATATGACCTCACCCAAATAATTGATAACATTTTTCAACAGTAAAAAGGCAGAAGACAACTTTGTGGCAGCAAGCCATTAATCCTTTTCTTTTCTATTTGTCCCCTTTGTGTTTCCTTATGACTAACACATGTGTGCTAAAAAAATTTAATACAAAAATGGAAAAAGTAGAAATGGAAATGAATGTATTCCTATCACAATCCTACTCTTGAGAGGTAAAAATCTTTAATATTTTGATACATATTTATCTAACTCAAACTTTACATTTTATATATATTTTGAAAAGTAAGTGACTCTAAAAATGCTGTTATGCACACCTAGAGCCAGACCTCCTGGAATGTGAAGTCAAGTGGGCCTTAGAAAGCATCATTACGAACAAAGCTAGTGGAGGTGATGGAATTCCAGTTGAGCTATTTCAAATCCTGAAAGATGATGCTGTGGAAGTGCTGCACTCAATATGCCAGCAAATTTGGAAAACTCAGCTGTGGCCACAGGACTGGAAAAGGTCAGTTTTCATTCCAATCCCAAAGAAAGGCAATGCCAAAGAATGCTCAAACTACCCCCCAATTGCACTCATCTCCCACGCTAGTAAAGTAATGCTCAAAATTCTCCAAGCCAGGCTTCAGCAATACGTGAACTATGAACTTCCAGATGTTCAAGCTGGTTTTAGAAAAGGCAGAGGAATCAGAGATCAAATTGACAACATCCACTGGATCATGGAAAAAGCAAGAGAGTTCCAGAAAAACATCTATTTCTGCTTTATTGACTATGCCAAAGCCTCTGAGTGTGTGGATCACAATAAACTGTGGAAAATTCTGAAAGAGATGAGAATATCAGACCACCTGACCTGCCTCTTGAGAAACGTATATGCAGGTCAGGAAGCAACAGTTAGAAGTGGACATGGAACAACAGACTGGTTCCAAATAGGAAAAGGAGTATGTCAAGGCTATATATTGTCACCCTGCTTATTTAACTTATATGCAGAGTACATCATGAGAAACACTGGGCTAGAAGAAGCACAAGCTGGAATCAAGATTGCCGGGAGAAATATCAATAACCTCAGATATACAGATGACACCACCGTTATGGCAGAAAGTGAAGAGGAACTCAAAAGCCTCTTGATGAAAGTGAAAGAGGAGAGTGAAAAGGTTGGCTTAAAGCTCAGGAGGTCCAACCAGTCCATCCTAAAGGAGATCAGTCCTGGGTGTTCATTGGAAGGACTGATGCTGAGGCTGAAATTCCAATACTTTGGCCATCTCATGCGGAGAGTTGACTCATTGGAAAAGACCCTGATGTTCGGAGGGATTAAGGGCAGAAGGAGAAGGGGACGACAGAGGATGAGATGGCTGGACAGCATCACCAACTCAATGGACATGAGTTTGGTTAAACTCTGGGAGTTGGTGATGGACAGGGAGGCCTGGTGTGCTGCAATTCATGGGGTCACAAAGAGTTGGACACGACTGAGCGACTGAACTGCACTGAACTGATGCACACTTTCTTCACTTAAATTATAATTGGCCTATTTTTTAATATATCCAAACATTTCAAGCCACGTCATTCTTTTTGACAAAATCATCATAAACCATTTTATATTGTACAATTTAATGAATCATTTTTTGATTAATCTTCTTTACTTACAACTTTTGCTGTTATAAAATATACTACATTATATATTTATTGTAATGGACAAATTTGGGTGTCAATAGTGAGAGAATTTCTACAGGATTCATAACTTAAAATTGTTGGTGAGAGATGAAAATTTCAGATCAAATAAATAGTGCAAACCTTAAAATGATACTTAATTTTAGTGAATTTAACATTGATTAAGGTATGATAGATATGTCCATTTGTGTATATTTTTGCTCAAAAATGAATACTATCAAGCTTTTAATGTATTTCTCTATGACAGGTAAAAGCTTATCTCAGCTTTTTGTTGTTGTCGTTTGTTAAATTTATTAGTGAATCTGTGTTTTAGTATTAGAGAGTCATTTAAATTTCTTCTATTAGCTATGAGAATCTGCCTTTTTCATGTTTCCCTATTGTGTTGCCATTTTTTTTTCCTGACCTTTAAGGGCTTTTTGAATTATAGAGGTCATGGGTTTGTAACATATTTCCCCAAGTCAGAATATGTTCTTGCTTCATTTCTGTGTTGTTGTTGTCATATATTTAAATTTTTAACTTCTAAAAATCATTTCTGAGTTTCATATTATGTGTTGATAAGCCTTCCCCACTACCTAAGTATCAGAGAAAATTGCTTTCTCCAGTATGTTGTGCTTTCATTGTATATAAGTAAATGTTTAACCTACTCAAAATTTTTATTGTTATAGTAAATTAAATCTATAATGTATTAATTTCTCCATTAATTAAATATAAAATACACCATTATTCAGGTATCCCCAGTGATCTCAAGCAATAATTTTTCATTACCCAGTTATTGACAAGCTGTTACATGAAACTACTAATTTTTAAGAAAGGTAATAATAGAACAGCTATTTTTCAAATCTAGATGATGACAATATCCTTTAAGAAGCTTAAAAGAAAGAAAGAAAGCAGATCTCTGGAGCTCTGGAGAGCTGGAGATTCTGATTTACTATGAATGGCATGTGACCTTGATTCAGTTCAATTCAGTCGCTCAATCCTGTCCAACTCTTTGCGACCCCATGGACTGCAGCAAGCCAGGCTTCCATGCTGATCACCAACTCCCAGAGCCTACTCAAACTCATGTCCATTGTATTAGTGATCCAACCATCTCATCCTCTGTTGTCCCCTTCTCCTCCCACCTTCAATCTTTCCCAGCATCAGAGTGTTTTCCAATGAGTCAGTTTTTCACATCAGGTAGCCAAAGTATTGGAGTTTCAGCATAAGTCCTTCTAATGAATATTCAGGACTGATTTCCTTTAGGATGGACTGGCTGGATCTCCTAGCAGTCCAAGGGACTCTCAAAGAGTCTTCTCCAACATCACAGTTCAAAAGCATCAATTCTTCAGTGCTCAGCTTTCTTTATAGTCTAACTCTCACATCTATACATGACTACTGGATAAACCATAGCTTTCACTGGATGGACCTTTGTTGGCAAAGTAATGTCTCTGCTTTATAATATACTGTCTAGGTTGGTCATAGATTTTCTTCCAAGGAGCAAGCGTCTTTTAATTTAATGGCTGCAGTCATCATCTGCAGTGATTTTGGAGCCCAGAAAAATAGTCTCTCACTGTTTCCACTGTTTCCCCATCTACTTGCCATGAAGTGATGGGACCAGATGCCATGATCTTAGTTTTCTGAATGTTGGGTTTTAAGTCAACTTTTTCACTCTCCTCTTTCATTTTCATCAAGAGGCTCTTTAGTTTTTCTTTGTTTTCTGCCATAGGGTGGTATCATCTGCGTATCTGAGGTTATTGGAATTTCTCCCAGCAATCTTGATTCCAGTTTGTGCTTCATACAGCCTGTCATTTTGCATGATGTATTCTGCGTATAAGCTAAATAAGTAGGATGATAATATACAGATTTTATTTACTCCTTTCCCAATTTGCAACCAGTCTGTTTTTCCATGTCCAGTTCGAACTGTTGCTTCTTGACCTGCATACAGATTTCTCAGGAGACAGCTAAGGTGGTCTGATATTCCCATCTCTTCAAGAATTTTCCACAGTTTATTGTGATCCACACAGTCCAAAGGCTTTGGGGTAGTTTATAAAACAAAAGTTGATGTTTTTCTGGAACTCTCTTGCTTTTTCCATGATCCAACAGATGTTGGCAATTTGATCTCTTGTTCTTCTGCTTTTCTAAATCCAGCTCGAACATCTGGTAGATCATGGTTCATATACTATTGAAGTCTGGCTTGGAGAATTTTGAGCATTACTTTGCTAGCATGTGAGGTGAGTGCATTTGTGTGGTAGTTTGAACATTCTTTAGCATTGCCTTTCTTTAGGATTGGAATGAAATTGGCATTGATAATACTTTAAAACAATATTTCAGGTGATTCTGATAATTTGCCTAAATGTTATGCTTTTACCCATTTCTATAGAATTTACACTTTAGACTAAATTCTATAGAATTTAGACTACCAATGTTAGATTTTCTGAGGAAAACACTTTAAATGCATATAACTGGGCTACATTCCAGATATAGTGACTCAGAACATTAAGGAGGACCTAGAAATTCCAATCATAATTGCAGTAGCAGTAACACTAACTTTAATGCCAAGTATCATTGAAGAAGAATGTAGAAATAGATTGATTACAGTAACAGTGCTAAATTTTTATTTATTCTACACTTAGTTTCAGCAAAACACTATCACCCATTATCAACTTTATCAGAGCGTGGTTTTCTATCTCATTTGAGGTATGAATATACAATTTTCAAAGAACTAAAATTTAAGTCATGTATAGTCAGTCATAGGTTTAAATGTATTTAAATACAATCATGCTTCTCTGGTGGCTCAGCTGGTAAAGGATCCACTGAAAATGCAATTACTATAGAATTAATCTCAGATGATAGTAAGGATCCATGAGAAAATTCATTTTCCTTAAAAAGCTGTCTTAGATCACCAGTTGGATCTTAGATTGTCCATTGACTATCTCTATGTTGAAGCCACTCAGAAAATGTACAATTTTTCAAGGAGTTAAAGTATTATCTATTATCACCTTCCAGGATATAATGATTAATTTAATACATCAATATGGCTAGGACAGACTTTTGGTCAAACATTAGTTTGTCTGTTGTTTGAAGATGAGAACATTTAAATCAGTAGACTTTTCATAGAGGATATGCCATGCATGCTCAATAGAGTCTGACTCTGTTATTCCATGGACTGTATCCCACCAGGCTCCTCTGTTCATGGAATTTTCCAGGCAAGAATACTAGAATAGGTTGCCATTTCTTAACCCAGGGGATCTTCCAACTGGGGCATCCAACCCACATCTCTTGCATCCCCTTCATTAGCAGGCAGATTCTTTAGCACTGTACCACCTGAGAAGCCCTTTAGTAAAGGAG
Source organism: Bison bison bison (assembly GCF_000754665.1). NCBI lineage: Eukaryota > Metazoa > Chordata > Mammalia > Artiodactyla > Bovidae > Bison > Bison bison. Next base: position 11,864,877 of record NW_011494753.1, on the reverse strand, counting down.
ATTACCTACAAAATATGGGTGAGCCTCATATAACCAATCAGTCGAGGGCCTTAAGAGAAAAAAAAGATTGACATCCACAGAGGAAGAAGGAATTCTGTCTGTAGTATGCCTTTGGACTTGAGCTTCAACATCAATTCTTCCCTGATTCTCAAGCCTACTTCATAGAATTTGGATGTCTCAGCCTCAACAATCATGTAAGCTGATTACTTAAAATCTTATTCTTGCTCTCTTGTGCATGCTCTCTTTCTCCATACATATATGTGTATACACAGATATACATGTATATTCACATACACCACACAAATCCTACTTTGTTTCTGAGGAGAACCCTAGCTAATATACAGAACCTACGGCAAAAACAAACTCCACATTTGCCAACTCTCAGGCTTCAATGCACAGACACAGTTTTACTCTCTCTATTATATTTAATAATTTTGTTTAAGTTAAGATGAGGCTTACCACTAGAGTATATTTTGCTCCCTTTCTCCCCCAAATCATCCAACACTTACTTGATCAAAGTGTGTTAGGATGGATGTCTTTTGAAGTTAATGAAGTTTGAATTGTTTTTTAAAATTACACCAAATTTTCAATTTCTTTCTCTCAAGTATTAATAATTCTAGGAAGTTCTACAATTCCTTAAAAAGAAATAATATTTAATTACAAAGTAATCAATTTATTATTTGAGAGTTTATGCTTCAGGTAAAATGGACTATGTACATTTCTCCCTGCAAGTAGAAATACAATTAGAAAACTTGGACAGAAGAAATAGATTTTTGAGAATTCTAAAAAGTACATAGTAGTAGGTAAACAAGAGAATATCAGAATTATAACAGCCAGCAAACTAGTGATAAATTTATCTCTTTTTTCCTTCTGACATCCCCTGGTCAGAATAGTAATACATTAAGATGCTGAGATGTGAGCACTGTAGTACACACAGAACTCCAGGAAAAAAATTTCATTGCTGACTCAAAGAACAGGAAATAGAACTCTTAATGCTCAGAAACAATGTAGAAATTCTCCTATTTTTCTTTCCTCTTTCCTTTCATACTCTAGCCTCCAACAAAACCATGACAGTGGTAACAGTTGTTGCCATGGGAACCCAAAAATGTCAAAATTCTGAGGAAGGGGAATGGTCCTCTCTGGTGGAGCTGTGGTTCCAAGTGGGTGGGGCCAACTCCCACTACTTTCTTCCTCTATCTTCACATCACTTGGTCCTGGATGCAGGCTCAAAACTGGAAGTGTGCAATAGAATACAGTAACTAGGCTACCAAGTTCCTGGCCTGAGGCCTAAAAGAGAAAGCCCCAGAAAACTGGAAAGTTCCAGGTTGATGACAGAGAGCAAAGAATTCAAAGAAGCAACCTAAAATGATTGTTTATAAACTTTCGGGCCCATTTCCAGATGCACAGGTGTAGGTAGGAACCTAATTAGCATACCAAAGATCTTGAGACATGAATTAAAAAGCAGATCACCAGCCAGGCTCCAAAAAGAGCACTGGGTGGTACACAACAAGGAAAAATCCAAGAAGTACTAGAAAAGTTTTAGAAACAAAACTGATATTAGAAACATGGCCCACAGAAGGCTAGGTGGAACTCATGGCCAGAACATAAGCAGTTGATTTTCTGCTAAAACATAAAAATTAATACTCTCAGTAGAATTAAACGAGACTGGATTCTCATAATATTTCAAATATCCAGGATACAATCCAAAATTAATTGGCATATGAAGAATCAGAAAAACTGCAACTCATATGGGAAAAGACAAACACAGATGCCAACATCAAAATGACACAGATGTTGGAATAATCTGACAGACTTCAAAGCAGCCATTATAAAAAGCATGAATTTGCAATATTGAGTACTCTTAAAATGAATTTTAAAATGCAATGTCTCAGCAAAGCAATAAAATAGACTCAACAGCAGAATGATAATAACAGATGAAAGTTGGTAAACTTGACGATAGACCAACAGAAATTATTCAATCTGAACAATATGATAAGCCCCTTACATACAAACAAGAATGTATTCATAAGTCCAATTTGTTCATAAGTCCAATAAAGTTAGCCTATGTACCTAACACAATCAGCTATATAGTACTGTTCTGTATTGGGTTATAATACTTTTCATAAAAATAATACATAAACAAACACACAAAATAAAGAAAAAATTTTAATCTTATAGTACAGTACCTTGAAAGGTACAATAGTACAGTACAACAGCTGTATACAAGGGCTGGCATGAGTGAACAGGCAAGAAGAGTTACTGACTAGAGGAGGGAAAGGAGGTGGGAAATGGTAGAACTGAAGGATTGCCAGCAAAAGGTGATGGAGGACAAGCTGAAATTTCACTCATGCCTGATGTTAAAGGCACAGGTTTTGGTGTCTTGCTGGATTCAATTCTATCTAACTTCTTGAAACAGAAAAAAAAAAAAAAAAAGATCTAGTAAGTTCTAGGTAGTAGCTCTTTTTTTTCTCATCATAGATAACAGTGGCACTGGATTGCATTCTGAATAGCAGCTGTAACCTTTGTGTACCATTCTATGTCCAGATCCTGTGTGTCAGATAGAACTAACATATGTGGTTGGACATGTTAGCATCTTTGAAATTTTGAAACTTGAAAGTTTGTACCTAGGAGACTGTACAGAGGATAAAAGTTTTCTTAAAATTGAGAAGAACTACAGAAACTATGAGACAATGAAAAATTTAAGATGTGTATCATCAGCATTAAAGCAAGGAAGGAGAAACTGCAGAGTTGAAAAAATATTTGAAGAAATAGTGGCCCCAAAACATCTCAAGTTAAGCAAAAGGTGTCTATGAATTAAAGAAGCTGAGTAAGCTTTAAATCCAAAGAAATTTATGTCCATATGTATCATAATCAAACTATTGAACATTAGTTGCAAAAAAAGAAAATCTTGAAAGCAGCCAGAGAAAATAACACATTAACTATAAACCATGACCAAAAAAATGGGGATTATGAAGATTCTCATTAAAAACCATGCATGCCAAAAGAAAATGGTACAAAATTTTTAAAGTTTTGAAAGAAAAGAATTGTCAACCCAGAATTTCATATCCAGTGAAAATATCCTTCAGGAATGAAGGTGAAATAAAGACATTCTCAATTTATATAGATACAGTTTATAAGCAAACTACAGCATAAATGAGAAGTAGTAAGGTAGTAAAAATTTCTACATTCTAATAGAAATAGTAAAATATTGGTTCTAAGTAAACTGTGAAAAGTTTAGTATTTTGTAATCACTAGAGCTTGAGCAATCACATGAGTTTGAGCAAGCTCCAGGAGTTGGTGATGGACAGGGAACCCTGGCGTGCTGCAGTCAGACAAAGAGTCAGATATGACCGAGTGACTGAAGTGAACCGAATCACCACAGCAACCACTAAAAATAGAGATAACTAAATGAAAATGAATGCTAAAAAATATTCAAATAACCCAAAAGAAAGCAAGAAAGGAGAGAGAACTGAAAAACAGAAGGAACAAACATAAAACAAATAAAGTGACAGACCTAAGTCCAAACATATCAAAAATTACATTCAATTTAAATGATCTAAACATGCAATTAAAAGGCAGACTGTCAAAATGGATAAATCAACATAACCCATCTATGCTATCTATAAAAATCTCACTCCAAACATTACAACATAGGTGGATTAAAAGTGAAAGTGAGAGGGTTAGTTGCTCTGTGGTGTCTGACTCTTTTCAACCCTATGAACTGCAGCCCACCAGGTTCCTCTGTCCATGGAATTCTCCAGGCAAGAATACTGGAGTGGGTATCCATTCCCTTCTCCAGAGGTTCTTCCCAACCCAGGGATTGAATGCAGGTCTCCTGCATGACACATGGATTCTTTACCATCTGACTCACCAGAGAAGCGTGAATTAAAAGTAAAGAATGGAAAAAAGATATACTATACAATCAAACACTGAACAATAGTAACTGGATTGGCTATACTACAATCAGTAATCTTTAGAGTAAAAGAGCAATCTTTAAAGAATTACCAGGGATAACGGGAAAAATTCTATAATGAGACAAGTTTTAGTCCATCAAGAAGTTATACCAATTCAAAATGTTCATGTGCCCAACTGAAGTACAAAATACATGAAGCTAAAACTGACAGAATAAAAAGAAATAGATAAATCCATAACTATGGTTAGAGATGTCATTATTTCTCTCTCAATAATATACAGACAGAAATTCAGTGAGGATACAGAAGAACTAAACAATGTCACAGTGCTATATATTTCTCAACTGACTTGTGGAACACCTGGGAGCATTTTAACTGTACCATTTTCCTCTAATTTAAACTACTTTTATTGACCCCAACTCACAACCCTACATACTAGGAACTAACAGTACCAGGTAAAGAAAAGATGAGAGGAGTAAATTTTTTAAAATTTGTATTTTCCTCCATAGCTTTATTTTAAATATTTTTAATTTTAAAATATATTTCAAAATATATTTAAGACTAATCAGTGATTTATGAAAACAGTTATAACCAACTTGGGTTTTAGAAATAGAATATTGTTTGCTTGTCCCTACCAAAATAGATCTCTCTACCTTCTGACTAGAGATAAGCATTATTCTGTTTCCTATGAATAATTCATTCTTGTTTTGCAATTTATGAAATCCTAAATAATGGTTTGATTCTTCCACATTCTCAATTGCATAAAATTTATAACTTTTGAATTTCTTCTTTTACTCATTAACCCTGAATATTCATTGGAATTAATGTTGCTAAAGCTGAAGCTCCAATACTTGGCCACTTGCTGCAAAGAGCTGACTCTTTGGAAAATACCCTGAAGCTGGGAAAGGGTATTTCTTTGGAAATACCCTGAAGGCAAAAGGAGAAGGGAGTGGCAGAGGATGAGATGATTAAATAGCATCAACAACAATGGACTTGAGCAAACTCTGGGAGTTAGTGGAGGACAGAGGAGCCTGGCATGCTATAGGCCATGGAGTCACAAAGAGTAAGACACAACTTGGTGACTAAACAAAAACAACAATATGTATATGTTCATCCATTTTAGGAGGTGTATCATATATTATTCTATGTTATGATTATACCAAAAAGTTAAAATTATGATGGACACTTGAGTCATTTCCAATTTGGGGTTATTATTTTAAAAACTACTATGAACATTTGAGACATACACACAAGGTTTACTTTATTTTTTTTTAATTTAATTTTATTTTTAAACTTTACATCATTGTATTAGTTTTGCCAAATATCAAAATGAATCAGCCACAGGTATACATGTGTTCCCCATCCTGAACCCTCCTCCCTCCTCCCTCCCCATACCATCCCTCTGGGTTGTCCCAGTGCACCAGCCCCAAGCATCCAGTATTGTGCGTCGAACCTGGACTGGCAACTCGTTTCATACATGATATTACACATGTTTCAATGCCATTTTCCCAAATCTTCCCACCCTCTTCCTCTGCAACAGAGTCCCTAAGACTGTTCTATACATCAGTGTCTCTTTTGCTGTCTTGTACACAGGGTTATTGTTACCATCTTTCTAAATTCCATATATATGCGTTAGTATACTATATTGGTGTTTTCCTTTCTGGCTTACTTCACTCTGTATAATAGGCTCCAGTTTCATCCATCTCATTAGAACTGATTCAAATGCATTCTTTTTTAATGGCTGAGTAATACTCCATTGTGTATATGTACCACAGCTTTCTTACCCATTCATCTGCTGATGGACATCTAGGTTGCTTCCATGTCCTGGCTATTATAAACAGTGCTGCGATGAACATTGGGTACACGTGTCTCTTTCCTTTCTGGTTTCCTCAGTGTGTATGCCCAGCAGTGGGATTGCTGGATCATAAGGCAGTTCTATTTCCAGTTTTTTAAGGAATCTCCACACTGTTCTCCATAGTGGCTGTACTAGTTTGCATTCCCACCAACAGTATAAGAGGGTTCCCTTTTCTCCACACCCTCTCCAGCATTTATTGCTTGTAGACTTTTGGATCGCAGCCATTCTGACTGGTGTGAAATGGTACCTCATAGTGGTTTTGATTTGCATTTCTCTGATAATGAGTGATGTTGAGCATCTTTTCATGTGTTTGTTAGCCATCTGTATGTCTTCTTTGGAGAAATGTCTATTTAGTTCTTTGGCCCATTTTTTGATTGGGTCATTTATTTTTCTGGAGTTGAGCTGT
>NW_011494753.1:11844941-11858605 GCF_000754665.1 Bison bison bison | reverse complement strand
ATAATGAGTGATGTTGAGCATCTTTTCATGTGTTTGTTAGCCATCTGTATGTCTTCTTTGGAGAAATGTCTATTTAGTTCTTTGGCCCATTTTTTGATTGGGTCATTTATTTTTCTGGAGTTGAGCTGTAGGAGTTGCTTGTATATTTTTGAGATTAGTTGTCAGTTGCTTCATTTGCTATTATTTTCTCCCATTCTGAAGGCTGCCTTTTCACCTTGCTAATAGTTTCCTTTGATGTGCAGAAGCTTTTAAGTTTAATTAGGTCCCATTTGTTTATTTTTGCTTTTATTTCCAATATTCTGGGAGGTGGGTCATAGAGGATCCTGCTGTGATGTATGTCAGAGAATGTTTTGCCTATGTTCTCCTCTAGGAGTTTTATAGTTTCTGGTCTTACATTGAGATCTTTAATCCATTTTGAGTTTATTTTTGTGTATGGTGTTAGAAAGTGTTCTAGTTTCATTCTTTTACAAGTGGTTGACCAGATTTCCCAGCACCACTTGTTAAAGAGATTATCTTTAATCCATTGTATATTCTTGCCTCCTTTGTCAAAGATAAGGTATCCATATGTGTGTAGATTTATCTCTGGGCTTTCTATTTTGTTCCATTGATCTATATTTCTGTCTTTGTGCCAGTACCATACTGTCTTGATAACTGTGGCTTTGTAGTAGAGCCTGAAGTCAGGTAGGTTGATTCCTCCAGCTCCATTCTTCTTTCTCAAAATAGCTTTGGCTATTCGAGGTTTTTTGTATTTCCATACAAATTGTGAAATTATTTGTTCTAGCTCAGTTTACTTTAAAATATACAGGAATGGGGTGGGTAAGTCATAAAATATGTACATCTTTAACTTTCCTAAATAATGTTAAACTCATATTCCACAGTGATTGAACTGGCTTACAATCCAAATTCCCATTTGGGAATTCTCTCAAGTTCCCATTGCTTCCAGAATCTTACCAAAATTTGGTATTTCTGACAATTTAATTTCAGCTAATTTGATGCATACATACAGGTATGTATAGCTCATTGTGATAAAAAATCACATTTTCCTGATTACCAATAACGATAAGAATCTTATTATATGCTTATTAGCAGTTTTCTTCTCTTGTCACTTAATCACTCTTGAAATTTTCTTGGGTTTTACCCTTACTCTCTCTCTGGCAGTTTCTCTGAGAATAAAAATTGCCATTGAAATTGGCTTTCATATCTCTGTAGCCATTTAATATCATCTCCAAAAGTTCATGAAAGAGTTGCATTCCCAGGAGGCACCAAGTATTCCCCACCTAACCAACAAATCTAATTTCACACCACTATAAAATTTCCTCTAGAAATAACTGAGAGTCACCTTCCAATGAAACACCACACCATTCAATCTATTGCATTTCATTACACCTTTACTTCTAAAGAAGACATATTAGAATCTGAAGTGTTCTGTAGAATAAATATCTTGAAGATTGAAGGATTCACGAAAATAATTTTCTATCCTTATCTCATTTTAGAGAGAAACATAGATCTGTAAACAAGATTAGAATGTAGACATAATACGTCTTTTAATGATCTCTTCCAAAATTCTAGGCAAAGTAGTAAGATTATTTCTCTAATTATGAATATAATAGGTATTGATATAGAGAATTTATGTAATAAGAAAATAAACAATGAAGAAAATAGAAATCATCCAATGTCCCACACACTGAAAATAGCTAGTATATTGGAATATACTTGGAATAAACTTCTAAACATCTTCCTCTCTTTCTCTCTCATTCTTTATCTGCCATCTAGTTTATTTCTAACTCTTTATTATAAACATAATGAATATCCTCTGACATATATCATTCCAGATTTGATGTTTTCCTTATGAAAAATTCCTAGAAAATAGTTTCTGTGTTAAAACACGCTCATATTTTAGTAGTTTATACTCATTAACAAACTTCCCTGGAAGAAGTACCAATTTCCTATAAGAGTGCTAGTCTCCTCATGCCCTTGCTAAAACTGAATATTATGAATGTTTATAATACTTGGTAATCTAACAAACAAAAATGTGATAGATCAATGTTTTGTGTGTATTTTCTTGAATACCAGTTATCTCAACATATCACAATATGTGAAAATGTATCTCTCTTGACATACTTTAGCAGCTAGAATTAAGCATGTGACACAATGCAGCCATTTAGTAGTTGCTACCCAGAAAAATTGGGCTTCCCTGGTGGCTCAGATGGTAAAGAATCTGCCTGCGATGCAGGAGACCCAGTTTCAATCCCTGGGTTGGGAAGATCTCCTGGAGAAGGGACTGTCTACCCACTCCAGTATCTTGCCTGGAGAATTCCGTGGACAGAGGAGCCTGGCAGCCTACCATCCATGGCGTCACAAAGAGTCAGATATGACTGAGTGACTAACACACCCAGAAAAATTAACATGGAGTAGTAATTTAAAGGTAATAGGCTAGTTTGAGGTTCTACGAAGCAGCTACCAAGGAGTTGAAAGGCAAGTAGTATGGAATACTACTAACCAGTACTACGGAATACTAATACCACCAGGACTTCCCTGATGGCTCAGACAGTAAAGAATCCACATTCAGTGCAGGAGACCCGGGTTCAATCCATGGATCAGGAAGATCCCCTGGAATAGAGAATGGCTACCCCATCTAGTAATCTTGCCTGGAGAATTAAATGGATAGAGGAGACTGGTGGGCTACACAGGGTCACAAATAGGCAGACACAACTGAGAGACTAACACAACAACAATGCAGCCATTTAGTAGCTGCTACCCAGAAAAATTAATACAGGGGAAGTAATATTTAATGGGTTAGTTACAGGTTCTCTGAAGCAGCTACAGAGGAGTTGAGAGGCAAGTAGTATGGTATAAAGGTAATCTTCAAAGACGTGGCGTCCAGCAGCAAGCATATTCGTTATTTACCTGATGGCATCAGGGCCAGCAGTGTCACGTGCCCAGTGATAATTCTGACAATGGTGATATGCTAAGTAAACACTTACTGAAGCAAGACCTTAGCTATGCTGACCTCCTGAGATCCTACCCAGTTCTGGTTCTCATTCTTCATGTTGATCATGTGAACCATCTGGCAGCTTTTTCACAATAAATTAAGCATAGTCGATTTCCATCTATGCTTCTGCTTCCTGGCCCATGACTTTCTTTTCTTCCATTTCCAAACCCTTTACCATTTGACTATATAATTGTTATATTTTTGAACTAATATATAAATTAATAAAAATATCTTCACTGCTTCTAATTGGTATGACACAATTTTAGTCATAATTTTCAGATAGAGATATGTGGTGAGTTTGTTTCAGGAAATTATTAAATAAGCAAGACATTAAGTCACAGTTGAATATGCCTTAAGAATTCTATATTTGCAATATAATTTTCTTCTCATTTCAAAAGGAAAAGTGTGATTAACTAAAAAAGTAAATTTCTATTCTCCTAACTTATTAATAAGGATACATGGAAGCATTATTTAAGATAAAGGCCATTCACTCACATGTCGGAAGCAGCAAAGACTCTGCTATACAAGCACATACACTGTAAGACAAGTACAGAGTTTTACTGAAAGTAAGTGTTCCTCTACAAAACTATCAATTTCCAAATGTCAGAAATTTTGAAGAAAGAAGAAAATGAATGATTCTTCAATTAAAAACCCCACATGAAGCAAAAGAGTTTGTTAGTTCAATTTGACACTTACAGACATCTTGAGAAATATTCAGTAAATTTAGAGAAGTTCCACTAGATATTTCAGAACCCCTTACTGCATATCTCTCTAATTAAAAGCAAATGGAAATCATTATTTTAAATGATATTTTCCCCCAATAATTAAAACTAAAATCTTACTTTTAATAACATTTAACTGTACTTTACTTTTTAATAATCATTATCTCTTGGTAGGTAAAAAATTCCAAAGTTATATCAGCTAGACAAAAAGGCAAATTGTCTTTTTTCATTAACATTCTAATTACCCTGCCCAATTAATATTGGACTTAGCTATGTGAGTTGCTTTGGTTATGAAAGGTGAGTGAATGGAAAGTATGATGGAGAAAATCCTTTGAACACTTGAGTAGCCAGGCTCAATTACTAGCTATCTTATTTATACCATGAGAACCACATGGCTGAAACAAGGACTGCTTCTCCCACCTAAATTCTCAAATGAAAAAGACATATGAAAAAAGAACAGAGTTGTCACTGACCAGCAGTGGACTGATGTTGACTTGTAATGAGAACAACCACTATAAATTCATTAGATAGCGCCTTTGTTGTTTAACAACTGACTTTGAGAAATGCTTATTGTACATCATAACCTAATACAAGCTAGTACATGTGGTACTGGCCCTCACTATGATTCACCCTACCTATCAGAACAGATAATTCTATGTATAATAACGAGAGGAAGGATCTGAATCACAGTCTTCCCAACAGAATTCCAGTTATTTGGGTAGAACAGATTAGATCACATACTATCCGTGAATTAGGTGAGGTGTATGGAATGAGATACTTAAGTCTACATACTCCATTCCTGGCATCTAGTATGAAATTCCCTAAAACTGCAAGGACCTTGGAATCAAAATTGAGGCCTACTAGAAACTGAGAAGGGGAAAATAATTATCAGAAGATAGTTAACAAATATTTGTTACACAATGAAGTAAGGTATTCTTAAATGCCTCTTTTAAACAATATTGAAACATTTAAAGAAAATGTATGTATAGTTTATATTTGAAAATTTTTAAAACAAAGAAATGTAATTTAGATTATTGGTCATTAAATGACTCATTAGTCATCTATATTATGACTGTACTGATTTCTATAAGAGTAAAGAAATGAAATTTTGTAAGGGCAGAATTACATATAATATTCAAACAATATATAAAATTAAATACATATACATCATGCACTATGTCTATTTCACTTAATTTATTTACCAATATTAGGCAGAATAGAGAGTATTTTTTTTATATTTTCAAGTTTAATAGACATTGAGTGAGATTTTTAACTATATATAAAAATGAATGAGTATAGTCAGAAGAAGTAGTTGGCAGAACATATTACACAAACTTAAAGAATTGAAAGTGTCCCAGAAATAAGTAATGGTAAATCAGAAGAGGTACCAATAAGGATGGAAAGGGATACAGATGTAGGTGGCAACAGTGAAAGCTACTAGAAAAGTAGCTGTCTTTTTCTCCTACAAGGATTACAAGCTGGGAAAACTAATTTTGGACGAATTTGAAAGTTACTTTTCCCTTATAATATATCACATCAGATTATTTCTCCTCTTTCTACAGATGATGAAAATCTTGCTAAAAGATGGAGTCATATCAATGACATATATAATTATCTTACATATTTCTAAAAGCTTATAATTGTAAAGAAATCTATAGCTAGAAGAAAAGGAGGAGGGGTATCATTAATACAGACTTTCAGGATAACTGTTTTTCTAATTTTACTCTCTAGGATAAAATCAAAACAGAATTACTGTGATAATGCCTCTCCATCCTTCACAAAATGCCCTCAGTAAAATTATTAGTACAAATGGGTGTAGTTACATCATCTACTGTGAAGACACAGTTGCAGCAACAATGCTTTTTTGTTGTTGTTTCGACAAAACTAAAGAAAAATTATTTGGCAAGAGGTGGAAAGGGTGGGCAAGTGATTTTTTAAAATATATTTTTTACCTTTGGGGATTAGGTGAATTCACAAAAGTAAAAAGACAAATGCAACAGGTAACAGATGCCCACTGTTACAGATGCCGTTATAATGCCTTGAAGACACTACCTTTCTATAATTAAGCTTGTGAGTCATGATTACTTGACATCGGCTCTCATATCCAAAACTATAAGCAGGAATCAAAAATCTTCGGGCTTCTCTTCCCCCATAAATATTGCTCTTTCTTTATCATCTTTCTCTTCTTAAAGATTTCTTTCTTGGTATCATTAAAAAAACAACAACAAAAAAGGATCTGTGCAAGGTTTTTTTCTTTTAGGTAGGTGAAGTCTCACTTGAGACCAAGAACACCAAGTTGAACTCCAAGTTCTATAATACAAAACCTGGCAAAAGCCAGGATATAGTTTTTTTTAATTCCTGAAGTTGCAGAGGGCACTACTAACACAGAAAACAATGTGAGTGCTGCCCCTTAGGTTGAGGGACATACTGGTATTGTTTGGGCACATTAAGTGAGCTCCTGAAAACCCTAGGGTCCAGTGAAATACAGGCATAGTAAGACCCTAGTTTCACCACCACGGTCTTTCTAACAGTACAATAATAAAGATTGGGATAAGGGCAAAAGCCACTGGCTTTTTTACATCATAATCTGATAATTTACCGCCTTCTGTTTTGCCCTGTGCCTATTGCTTTGAAAAGACCATCGATAAAAAATTATATATGAAAAACAAAAGGAAAAAGCAGTAGGTTATTCTGCTGAATAATGGAAAATGTATATATTACATTGACAGAGAAAAGAGATTGAGAAGTGTAGCCTAGAAAATTACCATTTTGTTCTGTAGTTTCAATTTACAGATGAGAAAACTGAGGCCAAAACAAAATCAGAAATCACAGACTAAGATTTTAGGTGTCTAACCAGATTCAACTAGGAAAGCTCTAATCCATTTTATTTTAAAATGCTTCCAAAAAGATTCCTTAATACAAGATTCTCATTGTCCAGTATGAGACTGTCTTCCACCCAAGTCAAAGCATGCTTGCCTCATCAAAAGAAATTCTGAAGGATGTAATTTTACTTAGAAATATGAAAGCAAATAGCAGAAGAAACATTTAAAGAATATATATCCTCTTTTCCTACTTGGAAATATTCCTTTTACTGGTTACCTTAGAAACTGGAATTTACATGATACTTAATTCATTAATAGCCAAATACATTCTACCACCTTGATTCTCCTCAAAGACAATATAAGGACTGTAGATCATTTTATTTTCATTTAAGACCCCATTGTCAGATTCACATTTTATTAATTATGTGTATGTATTTTAATTCTAACTTTAACCCCAAAAACACACTCATCATTGTTTTACGTGGTCATTATTCATTTTTTTAACTTGCTTTTGTCTTCATTTCTGGGATTACATCCTTCAGAATTTCTTTTGATGAGGCAAGCATGCTTTGGCTTGAGTTCGAAGACAGTCTCATGCTAAACAATGAGAAACTGGTATGCAGAAAGAATTTTTTTAGAAGCATTTAAAATAAAATATATGGCTACTTTATTGATTTTAGATTCTATTAACTGACTTTTATGTTATCTCATCACATTCACATCATTACCACATAATTTCCCCTTATTTCCTCCTTATTTTCTACCCAATATGTTATACTATAGTTCTTGGGTCAATTATTTATATTTAACATTATTATGACTATATTAATAACGTTAGTTGCTTATCAAAGTTTATTGAAATCTCATTTCCTTCAACCCTAACAGATCAATTAGAAGAATTTATTATGCGACATATACACCCAAGATAAAATGCTAGCAAGTGTTTGGAACAAAAGTCCATGGGGGAAAACTGTTCCTCCTGTGTAACAGGATTGCTTACTTTCTAACAAACACATACTTTGCATCTACTTAGAGCCAGAGTCTGAAAAACGTGAAGAATCAGATTCTACTAGGCAAAGTGAATTGAATTAAAGAGATAAGGCAGTTTCCCTTTTGAGGAAACTGTTAAGTAATTGTCACCTATTAGATGTTAATTTTCAACAGGTGCTATTTAAATGTAGCATCAGCCTTATATTTAATAAGGTCTCTGAGTTGAATGGAGAAGGCAATGGCAACCCCACTCCAGTCCTCTTGCCTGGAAAATCCCATGGACGGAGGAGCCTGGTAGGCTGCAGCCCATGGGGTCGCGAAGAGACGGACATGACTGAGCGACTTCACTTTCACTTTTCACTTTTCTGAATTGGAGAATAAAATAGCAACCCACTCCAGTGCTCTTGCCTGGAGAATCCCAGAACGGCAGAGCCCGGTGGGCTGCCATCTATGGGGTCGCACAGAGTCGGACACGACTGAAGCGACTTAGCAGCAGCAGCAGCAGCAGCAGCTGAGTTGAAAGTCCCTCTGCCAAATTTTATACCAATTCATTTCAGCTGTGTTGAGTTACTACACATTCCCCAAAACAAATAAAAATAGGCATGCTATTTAGTAATTGTAAGGAGTACCACATTATCATTCTTAATTTCCCTCCAAAAATCATTTCTGTCAATAATTCTATTTCAACTAAGATGAATGGGAAGCAAGAGCATTACATTTAAACATCAGGCTGCTGACAAACTGGTTGGGGACTGCAGCTAAGATTAAATTATGAAACTATGAAATAGAGGGAAAGTGTCTTCCTTTCTGTGGTGTACAAATGTACACAAGTGAAAGTCACTCAGTCTTGCCCGACTCTTTGTGACCCCATGGGCTACAGAGTCCATTGAATTCTCCAGGCCAGAATACTGGAGTGTGTAGCCTTTCCCTTCTTCAGTGGATCTTCCCAACCCAGGAATCCAGCCAAGGTCTCCTACATTGCAGGAGGATTCTTGACCAACTGAGCTATTCAGGGTACATAAAAGACAAGCCAGTAGTCTTTCTGAACATTGAATTCTTAAAGGAATTACAGAGTATCTATGAATGCAAGAAATTTTACAGGTTCTCAATAAAAGAGAGTTGTTTTGTTTTGTTTTTTCCCCCTAAGTGGGTTATCAAAGGAAATTCCTCTCCTTATCTTTTGGAGTTTTAGGGCAAAAGCTTGAGGGAAGAAAAACTCAGAAATAAAAAAGGCAAAATTGGACATTGGAAATATGGAATTTGCTATAGAAAAATATTAAACAATTTTATGTCAAGCAATAAATAGAAGTAAACTAGCATTTATGCATGAGTTACAGAGTAATACAAAACCATTAACCATTAAATTATTTTATTCAATTCAATAGATTTTTAAAAGAAGGATTGGAGTTAGAAAATGGCACAATTCTGCCCTTATAATAAATATAATCTAAATGTGAAGAAAGACATAAAAGCAAATAATTTTTTTTAAACCTAATATTTATGGCTCCGTGGTTAATTTTGTCTGCGGTTGGATCAGGGATGACTTTACTCACCTAAATTTGAAATATGTATAACTGATCATTAAGTAGAGATGAGAAGGAGGCATATGGAACAGCAAGAAAGGATCAAATTGCACAGAAAATTGAAGGGAAATATAAATAGCAGACATGGTAAGAAATTATGAATACCTTTGTTTAGAGAGCATACATTTGTTACAGTTTTCTGATATTACTCAATTTGATAAATAACCTATTCTATTTATATTATGGCTCCAGTTGATGTTTACCTGTGCTCTACATTTTGTAAGGAATCAACACTTGCACCCCAAATAGAAATCTTATTATCTAAACTTATATAGTAATATTCCCTCCTGCCTGACAAACACTAACACACTACCTCAAAATAGAGGTATACGCCTTCAGAGGGAGGGGACATATATATACCTAAGGCTGATGCATGTTGATGTTTGGCAGAAACCAACAAAATTCTGTAAAGCAATTATCCTTAAACTAAAAAATAAATACATTTTAAAAAATAGTGATAACAATAACAACAAAAAGAAACCTTTTAAAATGTGGACAGAAACCTTTACAAATTTTCTTCCTTTTACTGTCAGAAACAGAAGCACATGCTTGCTATCAAAAACCTTTACAAATGTTCTTTTTCTATCTTGCACCTACATGTACCATATTATCAAAATATAGCATGAACCAAGCAAAACTAAATTTGTAAGTTAGTTCTTTTCCACCACATCAGCCAAGAAATAATTATTGTCCTCAGTGCATTAAAATGCTATTTCAGAGATTTTTTTAAAAATACAAAAGTGTAATCCATTGGAATAAATTTTGAGAAGGCCTGATTGCTCAGTTAGCATAGATAAAATAAAGACTTAAAGACTATATATTCCGTCATAATTTTCAACCTCTTAGAAAATGGAAATCCTTTTTCAAGTATGTAAGAATATGTAAAAGGTTTGTATAATGCCTGTATGTTCTCATGACTATTTGTTATTATGTTGCTCTCTCTGCCTCAACATAAAGAAAGTGTATTAGTTGCTGTCATGTCCAACTCTTTGTGACCCCATGGACTATAATCTGCCAGGCTTCTCTGTCCATGGAATTTTCCAGGCAAGAATACTGGAGTGGGTAGCCGTTCCCTTCTCCAGGGGATCTTCCTGAACCAGGGCTCGAATCCGGGTCTCTTGCATAGCAGGCAGATTCTTTACCATCTGAGCCACCAGGGAAGCCTGCATCGACATGGTACAGCAATATTTATAATTTCACATGATAATTCTCTTGAATTATATCTATAGTGCCAATCAATCTAAATTGTCAATAAAAATTTAACTGTGTTTGGAGAGGGCTATGTTGGCTATTTCTTAGATAAAGAAAAACCAGGTGACTTCCGTCTTCCCAACATTTCATAGATGAATTTCCAGTCTTTGCTTCTGTGACCTTGTTCTCATAATTAAGGTCCTACAGATCTCATATTTATAATTACATTGACTGTGATAATTTTAACACATATCCAGATTTTGAATTATGGAAACTGTTCCTTCTTCAACACTTACTCTTAATTATAAGACTTTCTAAGTCACTTATGTTCTTTAAATGTTTCCAATACCAGTGACCCCAAGTTTGAGATCCAAATATTTGACAATCTTGGCATCTGAAGTGCCTTCTAAAATAGCCATATGTGTATTCACTCTGGATCTGAGGGGAAAATATATCAATCATTACTGATCATTATACTAGGAATTTCCAGCTATAGAAGTAACAAATGGACATAACTTAACAACCTTTAAATCAAAACATATTCATATCTACAACATCTGAACAAATTATGAATATACATATTTTAAACAAAGCTTAAGAAAGTGAAAATGTTTCTAATATTTTAAATATGGAATCAGATCAACAATCTTTCATCCAGAGGTCAAACATTTGCCAAAATTTTCTAGATAACTGCACAACTGATTTCATATAAAGGCAAGTAATGACTATGTCAACTTAATTTGTGAGCTGGTATTTACCCAACTTATCCTTACTATAACTTTAAATATAAGGAAAATAAGTACATTATTATTGTTTCATTAATTCATTTATGGATGTTTGCTCTGACAAAGCAAAGAACAAAATAAGCTTTAGACCATAAGTCACCTATTCATTATCAGCTATCTACAGAAATATTTGTATTTTAAATTCTAAATAATCACGCTCTCATCTAAAATCATATGAGAATTAGGAACATAAAAACCCTTGCCAAAATCTGATGAGGTACATTAGGATAACAATGTCAGTAACAATATTTAGCAGCTTAAGACAGAAAGGATTTACCTCCCTGACCAGAGAGGATCAACCGACTGTAACTCTCAACTTCCTCTAAGCCATCCAAGGCTAGTGTTACCAAAGCTTGCCCACTCTCTCATCCACAATCAACATACCAGAAAATATGACACTTAAAGAAACTTTATAGTAATGTAGTCCCATGGGTATTTAACTGGTCTTTTTCTATATAAAGAAATTAAACATCACTTAAAATTGAACTATAACACTTTTAAAGGAAAACAAAAAAACACTTCAAAATACTGAAATTTATTTCCAGATGCCATGGTCCAGGAAACTTAGTGGTTAATATTTTTTAAAAGATATCAAATATTATAGAAAAGGACTAGAAATAACTAATACCATAACATACTTTTAGTCAAGGAAAAGACTAAAAGTAACTAATGTTACCAAAGGAATCCTAAATTTAATTATGAGCATAAACTAGCAGTGAGGTTCAGGATCATTTTTATATGGTTATTTTACTAGAGTTTATAACTAAAGTGCCCATTATGTTCTACGGTGTTAGCACAGGGATATAATAAAGAAGACAGGCCCCATGCCCTCAGGACAATTTTCATCCATGAATCTCATCATTTCCACATGGCAAAAACTGAAAAACTGTTAATACCAAAGAAACCTCCACACTGCAACACTGTGACTTTTATTTCCCAAAGACAATGGAGTTATTCTTGATTAATAGGAAGAGGAAAAAAGGAAGAAGAGAGGAGAGGAGGCAAGAGAGAAGAGGGGAATGGAGAAGTCAGGGAAGGGAAGGGAGAAAAGGGGAGGAGTGGAGAAAAACTTCACCTCTTAAATAAGGAACTATGCTGCCAAGTTTTATGGGAAATTTGTAGTGAAATCTGTAAACAAAAATGTCTGCTTTTATTGACTTTTCTAGACTTTACCCAAACATGGTAAATGGCAAAAGGATACAGCAAAAGACATCTACAAATTTGTTTTTTAAAGACTTATGAGTTATAAAATATAAAATGAGTTATAAAATATTGCCAAGCTGTTCAAACACATATTTATGCAAAATTTAAAGTTTAAATAACTTGAAAGATCTTTTATCGCACTTAAATTCATCATTAAACAAAATAGGAAACCACTGATTTATCTCACACCTTTTAAACAACTTTAAGAATGTAAGATTATATGTTTAATAAAGAGTTTAGCAGAAAAAGTATGAATTCTTCTAAAGAAGCAAAATTTGAAAGGAGAATGTTACTTAAAATTCTCAATGACTTTAGGCTAATATTTAAAATATTTTATACTAATTAAAAACTTTTATAAT
The DNA here is from genome assembly GCF_000754665.1 of Bison bison bison. Classification (NCBI taxonomy): domain Eukaryota; kingdom Metazoa; phylum Chordata; class Mammalia; order Artiodactyla; family Bovidae; genus Bison; species Bison bison. The sequence continues at coordinate 11,845,958 of NW_011494753.1, read as the reverse complement.
AGTAACAAAATATTTCTCGTAATTGGAAATACATTTTAGTTTTCCATTGTGACTAAATTATTGAAAAGTCACTTTACTGTAATTAAATACAATTTTTTTCTTATTGAGGTACATTTGAAGTACAATACTATATAAGTTTCAGCTATGCAACATAGTGATTTATACTTTTTAAAGGTTTATTCCATTATAGTTATAAAACATAAGTTATATACCCTGTGTTGTATTATATATTCTTATAGCTTATTTCTTTTATATATAGTAGCTTGGGCATTTTAATTCCACATTCCTACATTGCCCTTTCTCGCTTCCCTCTACCCACTATATAAATAGTGCTGCCAAGAACACTAGGGTTCTTTCTAAATTAGTGCTTTTTTAAAAATAAAAATACAGTACTGGAATTGCTAGGTCCTATGGTAGTTCTCTGCATTCAGATGTTTATATCTTTCCTTTTCTCCTTTGCTTTTCGCTTCTCTTGTTCCAAAGAATAGCAAGAAGAGATTAGAAAGCCTTCTTCAGCGATCAATGCAAAGAAATGGAGGAAAACAACAGAATGGGAAAGACTAGGGATCTCTTCAAGAAAATCAGAGATACCAAAGGAACATTTCATGCAAAGATGAGCTCGATAAAGGACAGAAATGGTATGGACCTAACAGAAGCAGAAGATATTAAGTAGAGATGGCAAGAATACACAGAAGAACTGTACAAAAAAGATCTTCACAACCAAGATAATCACGATGGTGTGATCACTGACCTAGAGCCAGACATCCTGGAATGTGAAGTCAAGTGGGCCTTAGAAAGCATCACTACGAACAAAGCTAGCGGAAGTGATGGAATTCCAGTTGAGCTATTCCAAATCCTGAAAGATGATGCTGTGAAAGTGCTGCACTCAATATGCCAGCACATTTGGAAAACTCAGCAGTGGCCACAGGACTGCAAAAGGTCAGTTTTCATTCCAGTCCCAAAGAAAGGCAATACCAAAGAATGTTCAAACTACCGCACAATTGCACTCATTTCACA
>NW_011494753.1:11844321-11844841 GCF_000754665.1 Bison bison bison | reverse complement strand
TTTCTGCTTATTGACTATGCCAAAGCCTTTGTGTGGATCACAATAAACTGTGGAAAATTCTGAAAGAGATGGGAATACCAGACCACCTGATCTGCCTCTTGAGAAATTTGTATGCAGGTCAGGAAGCAACAGTTAGAACTGGACATGGAACAACAGACTGGTTCCAAATAGGAAAAGGAGTTCTTCAAGGCTGTATATTGTCACCCTGTTTATTTAACTTATATGCAGAGTACATCATGAGAAATACTGGACTGGAAGAAATACAAGCTGGAATCAAGATTGCCGGGAGAAATATCAATAACCTCAGATATGCAGATGACACCACCCTTATGGCAGAAAGGGAAGAGGAACTAAAAAGCCTCTTGATGAAAGTGAAAGTGGAGAGTGAAAAAGTTGGGTTAAAGCTCAACATTCAGAAAACAAATATCATGGCATCCAGTCCCACCACTTCATGGGAAATAGATGGGAAAACAGTGGAAACAGTGTCAGACTTTATTTTTCTGGGCTCCAAAATCACTAC
>NW_011494753.1:11839875-11844221 GCF_000754665.1 Bison bison bison | reverse complement strand
GAGTTGGACTGTGAGAAGGCTGAGCGCCGAAGAATTGATGCTTTTGAACTGTGGTGTTGGAGAAGACTCGAGAGTCCCTTGGACTGCAAGGAGATCCAACCAGTCCATTCTGAAGGAGATCAGCCCTGGGATTTCTTTGGAAGGAATGATGCTAAAGCTGAAACTCCAGTACTTTGGCCACCTCATGCAAGAGTTGACTCATTGGAAAAGACTCTGATGCTGAGAGGGATTGGGGTCAGGAGGAGAAGGGGACGACAGAGGATGAGATGGCTGGATGGCATCACTGACTCGATGGACGTGCGTCTCAGTGAACTCCGGGAGATGGTGATGGACAGGGAGGCCTGGTGTGCTGTGATTCATGGGGTCGCAAAGAGTCGGACACGACTGAGCGACTGATCTGATGGTAGTTCTATTTTTTTTGAGGGACTTCCATACTGGTTTTCCACAGTGGTTACACCAATTTACATTCCCACCAAAAGTGAACCAAGATTCCTTTACATCTACATCCTGGTCATCATTTGTTACTTTGGTCTTTTTGATGATAGCCATTCTGCTAGTTGTGAAGTGATATTCATTGTGGTTTTAATTAGCATTAATCTGGTGATTAATGATGTTGAGCATCTTCTCATGTGGCTGTTGGCGATTTGCATGTCTTCTTTAGAAAAATGTCTCTCCAGGTCTTCAGTTCATTTTTTGTTTAGCAGTTTATTTTTTTGATGTTGCATTGAATGAGCTGTCTATATAGTATATATTAGCTATTAACTCTTATTGGTGATACAATTTGCAAATATTTTCTTCCATTCAATAGGTTGTCTTTTTGTCAATGGTTTCCTTTATTGTGCAAAACTTTTCAGTTTAATTAGGTTCTGCTTGTTTAATTTTTTATTTCCTTTGCTTTTGGAGACAGACCCAAAAAGATACTGTGATGATTTGTGCCAAAAAGTGTTCTCCTTTCTTCTAGGAGTTTTAAGGTTTCTGCTCTTATATTTAACTTTTTAATCCATTTTGAGTTTATTTTTCTATATGATGTTACAAAATACTTTAGTATCACTGTTTGATATAAAACTGTCCAGCTTTCCTAAAAACACTTATCGAAGAGACTACTTTTCTCCATTGTAAATTCTTGCCTCCAATGTTGCATATTAGTTGACCATAAATCCATGGGTTTATTCTGGGACTCTCTATTCTGTCCCATTGCTCTACATGTCCATTTTTGTGCTAGTACTGTATTTACATATTAATTTTGCTCTGTAATTTTGTAATATAATATGAAGTTAGGGAGCATGATTCTATTGGTTCTATTCTTTCTCAGGATTGTTTTGGCTTGTTCTTCAGTCCCTAAGTCATGTCCAACATTTGAGAGCCTATGGACTGCAGCATGCCAGTTTTCCCTGCTATACCAGGTTTCCCTGTTTCTCCACTGTCTCCTGGAGTTTGCTCAAACTCATGCCCACTAAGTTGGTGATGCCATCCTCTGTTGCCCCCTTCTCCTCCTGCCATCAATCTTTCCCAGCATTAGGGATTTTTCCAATGATCAGCCCTTCGCATCAGGTGACCAATGTATTGGAGTTTCAGCTTCAGCATCATCCTTTTAATGAATATTCAGGGTAGATTTCCTTTGAAATTGACAGGTTTGGTCTCCTCACAGACCAAGGAACTCTCAAGAGTCTTCTCCAGTGTGACAATTCAAAAGCATCAATTTTGAGCAGCTCAGCTTCCTTACAGTCCAACTCTCACGTACATCCATGGCTACTGGAAAAACCATAGTTCTGACTATATGGACTTTTGTTGGCAAAGTAGTATCTCTGCTTTTCAATACACTGTCTGGCCCTGTCAGAACTTTTCTTCCAAGAAGCAAGCGTCTTTTAATTTCATAGCTTCAGTCAACATTCACAGTGACTTTGGAGCCAAAGAAAATAAAGTCTGTCACTGCTTCCACTTTTTCCCCATCTATTTGCCCTGAAGTGATGGGACCAGATACCATGATCCTAGTTTCTGAAATGTTGAGTTTTAAGCTAGCTTTTTAACTCTCCTCTTTCACACTTATCAATAGGCTCTTTAGTTCCTCTTTGCTTTCTGCCACTAGAGTGGTATCATCTGCATATCTGAGGTTACTGATATTTTTCCTGGTAATCTTAATTCCAGTCTGTGATTCATCTAGCCCAGCATTTCACATGATGTACTCTGAACATAAGTTAAATAAGCAGGGTGACAATGTACAGCCTTGCTGTACTCCTTCCTAATTTTGAAACAGTCCGTTGTTCCATGTCCAGTTCTAACTGTTGCTTCTTGACCCACATAAAGTTTTCTCAGGACACAGGTAAAGTGGTCTGATATTCCCATCTTTTTAAGAATTTTCCAGTTTATTTTGATCCACACAGTCAAAGGCTTTTACATCATCAGTGAAGCAGAAGTAGATGTCTTCTGGAATTCCTTTGTTTTACCTATAATCCAATGAATGTTGGCAATTTGATCTCTGGTTCCTCTGCCTTTTCTAAATCCAGCTTGTACATTTGGAAGTTCTGAGTTCACATATTGCTGAAGGCTAGCTTGAAGGATTTTGAGCATAACCCCACTAGCACATGAAATGAGCAATATTGTATGCTAGTTTGAATATTCTTTGTCATTGCCCTTCTTTGTGATTGGAATGAAAACTTTTTCCAGTCCTGTGGCTACTGCTGAGTTTTCCAAATTTGCTGGCATACTGAGTGCAGCACTTTCACAGCATCATCTTTTAGGATTTAAAATAGTTCAACTGGAATTTAATCACCTTCACTAGCTTTGTTCATAGGCAAGCTTCCTAAGGCCCACTTGCCTTCACCCTTTAGGATGTCTGGCTCTAGGTGAGTGACCACACCATCACGGTTATCCAAGTCATTTTTCTTTGCAATGGTTTTTGTCATTCACTGCCTCCTGTACAGTGTTATGAACCTCAGTCCATAGTTCTTCAGGCACTCTGTCTACCAGATCTTATCCCTTGAATCTATTCATCATCTCCACTGTATAATCATAAGGGATTCGATTCGGGTCATACCTGAATGACCTAGTGGTTTTCCCTACTTTCTTCAATTTAAGCCTAAATTTTGCAGTAAGGAGCTCATGAACTGAACCATAGTCAACTTCAGGTCATGTTTTTGCTGACTGTATAGAGATTCTCCATCTTCAGTTGCAAATAATACAATCAATCTGATTTCAGTAAGATCATTTGGCAATGTCCACGTGTAGAGTCATCTCCTCTGTTGTTGGTAAAGGGTGTTTGCTATGATCATTGTGTTATCTTGATGAAACTCTGTTAGCCTTTGCCCTGCTTCATTTTGGACTCCAAGGTCAAACTTGCCTGTTACTCCAGGTAACTGTTAACTTCCTACTTTGGCATTCCAATCTCCTATGATAAAAATGACATCTTTTTTGGTGTTCATTCTAGAATGTCTTGTAGGTCTTCATAGATCTGATCAACTTCAGTTTCTTTGGCATTAGTGGTTGGGGTATTATTGGATTACTGTGATGTTGAATGGTTTGCCTTGGAAACAAACCAAGATCATTCTGTCATTTTTGAGACTACACCCAAGGACCGCATTTTGGACTCTCTTGTGACTATGAGGGTTGCTCCATTTCTTCTAAGGGATTTTTGCCCACAGTAGTAGATATAATGGTCGTCTGAATTAAATTTGCCCATTCTAGTCCTTTTTAGTTCACTGATTCCTATGATGTCAATATTTACTCTTACCATCTCCTGTTTGACCACACCCAATTTACCTTGGTGGCTCAGACAGTAAAGCCTCTGCCTACAATGCAAGAGACCCGGGTTCAACCCCTGGCTTGGAAAGATCTCCTGGAAAAGGAAATGGTAAGTCACTCCAGTATTCTTGCCTGGAAAATCCCATAGACAGAGGAGCCTGGTAGCTACAGTCCATGGGGTCACAAAGAGCTGGACACAACTGAGCGATTTCACTTCATTTTCAATTTACGTTGATTAATGGATCTAACTCTCGGCCCCTGACCTCAGCGTGGGGTAGCTCATCTCTCAGTTGCTCTCCCTGACCTTGGGCGTGCAATGCCAAAGAATGCTCAAACTCCTGCACAAATGAACTCATCTCACATGCTAGTAAAGCAATGCTCAAAATTCTTCAAGCCAGGCTTCAGCAATATGTGAACCGTGAACTTCCTGATGTTCAAGCTGGTTTTAGAAAAGGCAGAGGAACCAGAGATCAAAATGCCAACATCAGCTGGATCATCGAAAAAGCAAGAGAGTTCCAGAAAAACATCTATTTCTGCTTTATTGACTATGCCAAAGCCTTTGAGTGTGTGGATCACAATAAACTGTAGGAAATTCTTCAAGAGATGGG
>NW_011494753.1:11839518-11839775 GCF_000754665.1 Bison bison bison | reverse complement strand
GGAGTACGTCAAGGCTGTATATTGTCACCCTGTTTATTTAACTTACATGCAGAGTACCTCATGAGAAACAATGGGCTGGAAGAAGCACAAGCTGGAATCAAGATTGCTGGGAGAAATTTCAATAACCTCAGATATGCAGATGACACCACCCTTATGGCAGACAGTGAAGAGGAACTAAAAAGCCTCTTGATGAAAGTGAAAGAGGAGAGTGAAAAAGTTGGGTTAAAGCTCAACATTCAGAAAACTGAATCATGGCA
>NW_011494753.1:11825175-11839418 GCF_000754665.1 Bison bison bison | reverse complement strand
TCCAAAAATCACTGCAGATGGTGACTGCAGCTATGAAATTAAAAGACACTTGCTCCTTGGAAGGAAAGTTATGACCAACCTAGATAGCATATTCAAAAGCAGAGACATTACTTTGCCAACAAAGGTCCGTCTAGTCAAGGCTATGGTTTTTCCAGTGGTCATGTATGGATGTGAGAGTTGGACTGTAAAGTAAGCTGAGTGCCGAAGAATTGATGCTTTTGAACTGTGGTGTTGGAGAAGACTCTTGAGAGTCCCCTGGACTGCAAGGAGATCCAACCAGTCCATTCTAAAGGAGATCAGTCCTAGGTGTTCATTGGAAGGAATGATGCTGAAGCTGTAACCCCAATACTTTGGCCACGTCAGGCAAAGATTTGACTCATTGGAAAAGACCCTGATGCTAGGAGGGATTGGGGACAGGAGGAAAAGGGGATGACAGAGGATGAGATGGCCGGATGGCATCACTGACTCGATGGACATGAGTTCAAGTGAACTCCGGGAGTTGGTGATGGATAGGGAGGCCTGGCGTGCAGCGATTCATGGGGTCGCAAAGAGTCAGACACAACTGAGCAACTGAACTGAATGGATCTAACATTTTAGATTCCTATGCAATATTGTTCTTTACAGCATCGGACTTTTCACAATCAGACACTTCCACAATTGAGCATCATTTCTGCTTTGGACAAGCCACTTCATTCTTTTCAGAGCTAGTAGTAATTGTCCTATGTTCTTCCCCAGTAGTATATTGGAGTCTTCCCACCTGGAGGGTTCCTCTTTTGGTATCATATCTTTTTGGTATTTCATATTGGTATTTCATTTTGGTTCACGGGGTTCTCAGGGCAAGAATACTGGAGTGGCTTACCATTCTCTCCTCCAGTGGACCACTTTTTGTCAAAACACTTCACTATGACCTGTCCATCTTGCATGACTCTGTATAGCATGGCTCATAACTTCATTGGGTTATGCAATCCTCTTTGCCATAATAAGGCTGTGTTCCATGAAAGTGAAAGTGTCAGTCACTCAGTCGTGTCTAACTCTTTGCAACCCCATAGTCTGTCCATGGAATTCTCCAGGCAAGAATAGTGGAGTGGGTTGCAATTTCCTTCTCCAGGGGATCTTCCCAAGCCAGGAATCAAACTCAGGTCTCCTGCACTGCAGGCAGATTCTTCACTGACTGAGCTATGAGGGAAAATCACAAATATTATAATTGTTCAAGTTCCACAAAAAATACCATTGGTATTTTTATAAGGAGTGCACTGATCTGTAGATCACCATGGGTAGTATAGTCTTTTAGTGATATTAAATCTTCCGATTCATGAGCATGGTATGTATTGCAATCTGTCTAGTCTTCAGTTTCTTCATCAGTGTCTTATAGGTTTCTGAGTATAGGTCTTTCACCTCCTTAGGTAGATTTACTCTCCTAGCTATTAAATATTTAATCTCTTTGATGAAATTGTAAATAACATTGTTTCCTTAATTTTTCTAACAGTTTGCTGTTAGTGTATAGAAATGCAACAGCTTTTGTATATTAATTCTGTACCCTTCAACTTTCCAAAATTCATTGATGAGCTCTAGAAGATTTTTGGTGCTGTCTTTAGACATTTCAATGTATAGTACCATGGCATCTGCAAACAGTAGCAGTTTTAATTTTTACTTTTGAATTTAGATTCCTTTTATTTCCTTTTATGATTGCTGTAGCTAGGACATCCAATACTATGCTGGATAAAAGTGGCAAGAGTGGGCATCCTTGTCTTGTTCCTGAACTTAGAAGAAATGCTTTCAGTTTTCATCATTGAATATAATGATGTATGGCTAGCTATGGGCTTGCCATACATGGTCTTTTTTATATTGAGGTATGTTCTTTCTATGACCACTTGCTGGAGAGTTTTTTAAATCATAAATGGATGCTGAACTTTGCCAAAAGCTTTTCTGTATCTCTTGAGATACAGTTTTTATTTTTGAATTTATTAATGTGGTTCATCACCTTGATTTATCAAGGGGGAGATAAATGTGGTTTATCACAGGAGGAGAAGGGGACAACAGAGGAAGAGATGGTTGGATGGTGTCATGGATTCAATGAACATGAGTTTGAGCAAACTCCAGATGATGGTAAAGGACAGGGAAGCCTGGTGTGTTGCAGTCCATGGACATGAATGAGCGACTAAACAATAATATCACATGGATTGATTTGCAAATATTGAAAAATCCTTACATACATGAAATAAATCCTACTTGACCATAATGTATGATCCTTTGGATATACACATGGACTTGAATTGCTGATATTTTGTTAAGGATTCTTGAATCTATGTTCATCAGTGATATTGGCTTGTAACTGTCTTTTTTGTAACATCTTTGATTGTGGTTCCAGGGTGATGGAGGTCTTTTAGAGAATGAGTTTGAAAGTATTCCTTCTTCTGTACTTTTCTATAAGAGTTTAAGAAGGAAAGGGGTTGACTCTTTTCTAAAATGCTTGGTAGAATTCACCTGTGAGGCTATACGGTCCTGGACTTTTGTTTGTTGAGTTTTTAAACTATTGAATCAATGTCATCATCAACTGAATGAGAGCCTTGTCGAGTAGATTATTTATGGTTTCAGGTTTTTCCCTTTCATCACTTTAAACAATTGTGCCACACCTTTCTGGCCTGCATAGTTTCTTCTGAAAAATAAGCCTAATAAATAGCCTTGTGGGCATTCCCTTGTATGTAACATATTGCTTTTCCTGTGTTACTTCTTAATATTGTCTCTTTATCTTTAATCTTTGCCTTTCTAATGATAATATGTCTTGGTGTGAAACTCTTTGGGTTCATCTTTTTTAAGAAATTCTGTGCTTCCTGGGCTTGTACTTTTGTTCCTTTTCACTGGCTAGGGAATTTTTGTTGTTCAGTTGCTCAGTTGTGTCCGACTCTTTGTGACCCCATAGACCGCAGCACACCAGGCTTCCTGTCCTTCACCATCTCCTGAAGCTTACTCAAACTCACGTCCATTGAGTCAGCAGTGCCATCCAACCATCTCATCCTTGGAATTTTTAGCCATTATTTATTTAGATTAATTATTTACCCCTATCTCTATCTCTTCTCCTTTTAGGACTTCTATATTGCATATATTTCCATACTTGATATTGTCCCAAAGATCTCAAAGTGTACTTATTTTTCATTCTTTTTTTTTTCTTTTTCCGTTCAGCATCACTGATTTCTTCTACTCTGTCTTCCAACTCACTGAGCCATTCCTCTGTACTTTTAGTCTACTGTTGATTCCTTCTAGTGTACTTTTCACTAAGTTGCTGTAAACTTCATCTCTGTTGGGTTTTTCTTTACATTTTCTAACTCTGTTAAATACCTCTAACTTTCTTGCTCTATACATCCATTCTTCTCATGAGTACTTTGATCATCTTCACAATAACTATGCTGAACTCCTCCTTGGTACATCATCCACCTCTACTTCATTTAGTTCTTCTTCTGGGGCTTTACCTTTTTTCCTTTGTTTGCAGTATGTTCCTCTGTCACCTCATTTTGCCTGAGTTTCTGTTTTTCTTTTTATCTCTCTGGTAGGTTGATTACGTTGCTCAACCTTGAAGAATTACCCTTTTCTAGGAGATGTCCACTGTGTCCCAGCAGGGTACTCCCCTTTTGTTACCATATTTATCTGCTCTAGGGGTTTCCCCTATGAGGGCTGCATGGGTCTTTCTGTAGGCTTGTTGGTCCCCAGGTCTTTTGATTTCTAAATCCTGCCTTGTGTGTAGGCTGACAGTTCACTGGTTGGCAGGACTGGGTCAAGAGGCAGCTGACTGCAGAACCCAGGAGAGGCCGTGTCCAGAGGCAGTTGTGGGTCCAGGGGATCTTAAGGCAGCCTATCACCTGGTGGGTGGGTCTGTGCACCCAGTTAGTTGCTTGACCTGAGGCAACTCAAAACTGGTACCTATAGAATATTAGTCCAGGACTGCTCTGAGTCCTGGGGCCAATAAGCAAAAGGAAAAATTCCAACATGGCACTTGCGAGGGCTAATATCCACATGGCAGAAGGAACTCCCAGGATGAGCTGTAGTTGACTGCTGCCTCTCCAGGAGACTCTCTAGGATCAGGAGGTAGGTGGGTCTGACCCAGGCTCTTACTGAATTACTGCTTCTTTCCTGAGTTCTAGATCATGCAAGATTTTGTGTGTGCCATTTAAGAGTGAAGTCTCTATTTTCCCCATCCCTCTGGGACTCTTGAAAGTAAGTCCCACTAGCTTCAAAGTCAAGTGCTCTGGGGAATCATTTTCCTGGTACAGGATCTTTGGACTGGGGATTTAATGACCAACATTAAATCACAGGATGATTATCATTACTAAAACTGAAAATGATCTCTGAAATTGGAGCTAAATATTATTTAGCTAACAAAGCACTTGGGCAGCTATAAATTAAACAGTGATTCAAAATTTGACAAAAGTAACTGTTGCCATTAAACCTTAGATATGACATGTACAGAAATGAGAATTGGACCATAAAGAAGGCTGAGCTCTGAAGAATTGATGCTTTTGAACTGTGGTGCTGAAGAAGACTCTTAAGAGTCTCTTGGACTGCGTTAAGATCAAACCAGTCAATCCTAGAGGGAATCAACCCTAAATATTCATTGGAAGGGCTGATGCTGAAGCTCCAATACTTTGGTCACCTGTTACAAAGAGCCAACTCATTGCAAAAGACCCTGATGCTGAGAAAGACTAAAGGCAGGAGGAGAAGGGCATGACAGAGGATGAGATGGTTGGATAGCATCACCAATTCAATGGACAAGAGTCTGAGCAAAGTCTGGGAGATAGTGAAGAGCCTGGCATGTTGCAGTCCATGGCGTCCAAAGAGTCAAACGTGAGTGAGCAACTGAACAACAATGACCAATATCAAACTGCTGTCTTCTCATCATAGCAATACTGCTCACCTCTTAAGTCCCCCCTCTAGTTAGCACAATATTTATTAAATAAACAACAAATGACACATTTACACACAAGTTAAAAAAAAACAAAAAGCCACCTCTTTAGGGTCTAATACAGTAATTCCAGGGGAAATATATACTGCTTTATTGAAGTTTTTCTTTCATATTGATAGAGATAACTTGGCGTTTTAAATATGATTTATTATTACCAATGTGATCTATTCCATAAAAATACAAAAGGGCATATAAATAGTGTTGGATACTCTACATATCTCTTAAAACTACTTCTATGGTATAAAGGAGTTGCAAACACGACCAGCATATGGAAACATTCAGGGGTTTTTTTTGTTTGTTTGTTTTTTCTGATCAAGGTTTGCTTCTAAACAAAATAAAGACCATATGAAATCGGTGTTTGAGAATCATGGCAGTGTTCTTGGAAGGGAAAACTTGATGTCACCTCAGATCTAGGCTGAAATGTTGGGCAACAACTGAAAAAGAAAATTAGCATCTCAGAGCCTATTCTCTCATATTTTTCTTCTTCAGACTCAACTGTTTCTTATTAACTACTGTTAGCTCACACAATTCACAGCACATATTTCAGTCAAACTGAAAGCTTAAAGATTCTTTGAAACATAGTAAAACTTTTAAATTCATTAAAATGATATATTTCTCATTTATTCTTCCTCTGATCTCCTTGATATATAGTTTATTTTGTCCTCTGGTTGACTCTATAAATGGCTAATAGTATTGTATTATATTCCTCTAATACCATTCTTATGTCATTGTTACTGTGGCTCTTTATAATATTAGCCAAAATATTCTCGAAAATGCACCAGTCTTTGAGTAAAATATAAATTTACATTCTCATTTAATAACTCCCATCAAAGTGCCTCCAGCTATTTACGAGGGTCCCCTCACTTAAATTCAGGTATATTTCTGAAAATGTTTTATTGTACTCAAGGGTATTTCTTTTCTTCTAGTCTCCCCAGCAGGTAACTCTACTGCCTCTACTGTTGCTGCTGAACCTCCTAAGCATACGGCTCCATTTTTCACAGCGCTTCTCAACAAGAGACCACCACTATTACCACAGCCCTGGCATCAGTGTCAAAGTTAAAACCATTCTTTGACTTACTCCATTTCAGGCCTAATATAAGTCTATTTCATTTCCTTATAACTGAGCAAAGGCCAAAACTATACATTTAAGGTATGTATATGCAACTTAATATTTATGTAAAATGGAAAGTAAGTACAACATACAGAATTACTCATAAGGATTACTGGATGTCACTATTCTCAGAGTCAACAGGCTAAGAGCCTTCCTCAGTAGTCTTCACCAGGACTTCTCCCCATCCATTTCCAATTCTGTGACAATGAATTAAGAACCAGCTTACTCCCAATATGGGGACTACTTTGCTCAAGTCTACCGTTCCAAGTCTATAATGAAATAATCACAAGTATAGAACAAGAAGACTTTGTTTTCCTTCAGCGGGATCTCAGTTGTCCCAGATCTTATCCCGGCTTCAAGACACTCTCTTAGATGACAGAGAAAATGTAAATGTTCTTTTCAAAGATAGCCCATCTACCTTTTACAGTTCAGTTCGGTCGCTCAGTCGTGTTTGACTCTTTGCGACCCCATGAATTGCAGCACACCAGGCCTCCCTGTCCATCACCAACTCCTGGAGTTCACTCAGATTCACGTCCATCGAGTCGGTGATGCCATCCAGCCATCTCATCCTCTGTCGTCCCCTTTTCCTCCTGCCCCCAATCCCTCCCAGCATCAGAGTCTTTTCCAATGAGTCAACTCTTCCCATGAGGTGGCCAAAGTACTGGAGTTTCAGCTTCAGCATCATTCCCTCCAAAGAAATCCCAGGGCTGATCTCCTTCAGAATGGACTGGTTGGATCTCCTTGCAGTCCAAGGGACTCTCAAGAGTCTTCTCCAACACCACAGTTCAAAGGCATCAATTCTTTGGCACTCAGCTTTCTTCACAATCCAACTCTCACATCCATACATGACCACAGGAAAAACCTTGACTAGACGGACCTTTGTTGGCAAAGTAATGTCTCTGCTTTTCAATGTGCTATCTAGGTTGGTCATAACTTTTCTTCCAAGGAGTAAGCGTCTTCTAATTTCATAGCTGCAGTCACCATCTGCAGTGATTTTGGAGCCCCCAAAAATAAAGTCTGACACTGTTTCCCCATCTATTTCCCATGAAGTGATGGGACCAGATGCCATGATCTTCGTTTTCTGAATGTTGAGCTTTAAGCCAACTTTGCACTCTCCTCTTTCACCTTCATCAAGAGGCTTTTGAGTTCCTCTTCACTTTTTGCCATAAGGGTGGTGTCATCTGCATATCTGAGGTTATTGATATTTCTTCTGGCAATCTTGATTCCAGCTTGTATTTCTTCCAGTCCAGCATTTCTCATGATGTACTCTGCATATAAGTTCAATAAGCAGGGTGACAATATACAGCCTTGACATACTCCTTTTCCTATTTGGAACCAGTCTGTTGTTCCATGCCCAGTTGTAACTGTTGCTTCCTGACCTGCATACAAATTTCTCAAGAGGTAGGTCAGGTGCTTATTTGGTTTTAAGAATATACTCACACTAGAATACAGAACCTAATACCAGCAAATTGTGCATTTTTCAGTTTTTAAAATATTGCTAACAATGGAGCATCATTTCAAGGCATTTTCTATAGTCAAAACTGGGTAAGTTGAGCAGAAAACTATCAGTACAGTCACAACTTATACCAAGAAAAGCTATACGTAATTTCTTAGTCCATAATATCTTTATTCAGGTAACTTTAACATCCCCTAAGACTATAGCTTTTCTCATGTATAGCTAAAAGGCTTATGTTGATACTTTTGCTTAAATCTTTGAAACAGCTCTTCTTATATCTGCCATATCCATGGAGGGAAGCTAGAGTTGAAGAATGATCAGTTTCAGCTGTGTCAACTCATGCAACAAGGTGCCAGTCACAGGATGTAGCTTCTAAAGTTAACATCATTAAGGTAGTCTTCAAAACCATCCAAAAACTCCCTATCACATAATTCATCAATATCATACAATTTCTTTACATGCTAGCTAAAGTAATCTTCATGATGCTAATTGCCACATCAGTCCTTCTAGTTGGAATCCTACCCAATCTTATCCACAAGTCTATATTATTCATTTCTTTAAAATTCAAGACCAGCCAATGTTTGTTGGTTACCTTTTCAACACATCTCTCTCCTTTCCCCTTCCTAACAGGTTCTTGTTTACATTTGAGATGCACGTGCTTCTGAAAAATTTAATTTCTCTCCCAATGCAATAGCAGAGTATATGCATTCTATTTCCCAACGCTAGTCAGAATTATTGGTTCAGAGACTCATGGTGCCCCAAAATTCCAAACCTCATCCAAGGACAACGTACTATCAAGAGGGAGATGAGTGTACAGAGTCCAGAATCCTGAAATCAGTGTTTCAGGCACCAAAAGAGGGGTTCCTAAAGATAATGCCAACATGCTGGGGAGGGAAGAGTAAAAAGATTGCAGAGAAACAGAACCAGACCCTGAAAATCTTAAGTATCTCAAGATCAATCTATTTTGAAAGCCAGATCTACCTTTCAATTCTTCTGTTACAGGAGCCAATAAATTCCCTTTGTTTTAAAAGCCGCTTGGACTTGAATTTTCTGTTACTTGCAATGGAAAGTAAGTTATATACTACACATAGTATAGGGTTTCCTGGCAGCTCAGATGGTAAAGGATCTGCCTGCAATGCAGGAGACCCAGATTCAATCCCTGGGGTGGGAAGATACCCTGGAGAAGAGAATGGCTACCCACTCAAGTATTCTTGCCTGGAGAATTCCATGGACAGAGGAGTCTGGTGGGCTACAGTGCATGCGTTGCAAACAGTCAGACACGACTGAGCGACTATTACTTTCCCTCTTTCCCTTTCACACATAGTCTAAAATTCATCTTTTTCAAGAAGCCTTGCATTCTTTATCCCACCTGACTGTTTTTCTTCTACTTATCTTTTCCTCAGCTGTTAAGCAGCAGAGTACTAGGGCAATCTGCAGTAATCCACACTAATAGCAAATTTAAATTACAAAAACTCAGTTTCAGTACTTAAAATGTTGCTAATTAGATTACAAGTTTCTAAAAGCATAAAGATCTTCTGTTGCATTTATTTTTCTTCCAAGAGCCATATACTGTTTTTCTTTCTGAACCACTAAGTGAGGTAATGTTGAATGCCAATAAATGTGGTGAACAGTGAAAACAGTAGGATTTTTTAATAGACAATGACTTAGTAATATACATCTCATGATTAATAGGCTATCTAACACACATAAAATTACATTTGAGAGATATTGAAATTGCCTGGTCACTTAGTCATTTCCTTCTTTAATTGATGTTAAAATTGTAAATATTTAGTGTTTAATAGAGCTTGTTTCAACTCTATATTCATCTATGTCATAATTTTGCCTCAATATTTTAGTGACAACTTGCTTAAGTATTAAAGAATGAAATGGCGGGTGTAGACCCTAGCTAAGTACAAAAAAAAACAACTTGTCATTTTACTACATAACTTTACAAATAACCTGGAAGGGCAATTGCAGAAAGACAAAGTACTCATAAGAAATTTTACATACAAATGTCTAAAACTGTATACCAATTGTATTAGCAAAAAAGACCAGTTAAATTAGGTCAATATTTCAACAATTTTATTCCCTACATGAATAAAACAATAGTGACTGGGAATGCTAATCCATAGACCTAAAGCCAGTGGGAACACAGAGTGTTCTTCTAATACCCCTTTAATACTCCTTTGAATTGTTGCAGTCATTGAATTGCTAAAGTGAGTTTGAATACAGTAGTATTTGTTTCCCAGATCAGAAATCAAATATACTGAAGTTTTGAAAAGCTAAAAATCATTTGCTCTGCAAGCAGCCAAATCTCTTTTAAAAACAAGGTTTTGCTTACCAAAGATCTGAGCAACTGCAGTTAGCTTTTCAACACTGCTGTTTCTAACATATAACTTCATGACAGATTATACTCCATCTTCATGTATCACTGGCTTGTTTTCAGTCTGCTGTGCTAATTTCTATCATTAAAAGCATGAACACCTAAGTAAAATGCTTCTGGAGTCTCCTGAGAGTTTATAAGGAATGGAAGACTGGTCTGGGATTTAATTTTAAATGTCACAAGTTATTAATTCCGTTGGTAATAAAACTATCCATGAATATACATGGGGGTGGTGGTCAAGATGGTAGAGCAAGAAGAGACCATAAGTTCACCTCCTCCCAAAGTCACACTGAAATTACAACTATTTACAGATTAACTATGGGAACAACTTGAATACTAGCATAAATGATTACCCACAACTCAAGATATAAAGAAATCAATGAGAGAGGTAGCAGAGTTGGACATGTCCTACAGTCAAGAACGATATTCCCCCAATTAGGTAACCCACAAAGGGAAGGATAATCACAATCTCCAAGGATCTCCCCAGAGAGGCAGGGGTGTGAGCTTCATGTCAACTCTCCAGCTTGGGGATCTTGCTCTGGGAAAATGTGCCCTGAGAACATCTTATTTTGAAAACCAACAAGGCTTGCATACATCAAAGCCAGAGGGCTGTAGGGAACAGAGACACCACTCTAAAAGGGTGCACACAAAATTTTGCATGCTCTGAGTCTCAGCACGGAGGCAGTAATTTGAAAGGCCCCTAGGTTAGACATTTCGCTGACCTTGAAGAGCTTCCTAGAGAGGCACAAGGTAATTGGGAATCCCCCTAAAGATACTGATGCTGGCAATTGCCACTTTAGGAAGCTCAATCTACCATAAGGACACTAGTGTGGCAAAATATCTTTCTGTAGTCCCCTCTCTAGTCAATAAATGCCAGTGGCTTACCCATCTCACTAGTGAGCTGGCACCAGTCCCAGGATGTCCTGATTCCCACAGGCAACCGCTCTAGGACTCAACCCTAAACACCAGTGGACTGGCACCAGTCTTGGGATGCCCTGGTAGCAGCCAACACGCATGGCAGGATCTACAGCCAAACAGACCAGAGACCAGCACCACGTACCAGCACATCAATAGTAGTTGGCCCCACCACAGTTGAAGGGTCCACACAGTCAACACCAGAGACACCCCCAGGGCATGTATCTTTAATGATCAGACAGGAGTGTGCTGGTGGACCTCAAAGGACATCTCCTACGTAAGGACTTGTTCTGCTTAAGCAACCTAGCCAATATATAGAAACAATATAAGCAACCTAGCCAATATATAGAAACAAACACAGAGAACTAATCAAAATGAGAAGACAGAGGAATATGTTACAAATGAAGGAACAAGACAACATCTCAGAAAAAGAACTAAATCAAAGAGGAGATATGCAATTTACCTGACAATGAGCTCAATGGTAATGGTCATAAAGATGCTCAATGAACTCAGGAGAAGAGTGAATGAACACAGTGAGAAGGTAAACAGAATCAGTAAATATAAAGAAGAACCAAGCAGAGCTGAAGAAAACAATAACTTGTATTAAAAATACACTGGAAAGAATCACCAGTGAACTAAGTGATAGAGAGGAATAGATCAACAAGCTGAAAGACAGACTAGTGGAAATCACACAAGATGAACAGAAAAAATCTTTAAACAAAGATAGATTAAGACATCTCTGCATCAACATCAAGTGTACCAATATTTGTCTTATTAGGGCTCCAAGAGGAGAAGAGAGTGAGAAGGGATAGAGAATTATTTAAAGAAATTAATAGCTAAAAAATTCCCTAACCTGGAAAAGAGAACAGATACACAGGTCCTGGAAGCACATAGACTGTCAAAGTAGATGAAGCCAAAGAGGTCCACACTAAGACAAATTATACTTAAAATGGCAAAAATTAAAGAGAAGGAAAGAATCTTAAAAGCAGCAAGATATAAGCAACTAATTATGTACAAGAGAACTCCCATAAGAACACCAGTTGACTTTTCAGCAGAAATTTTGCAGGCCAGAAGGGAGTTGCATGATATATTGTAAGAGATAAAAGGAAAAAACCTGCAGTCAAGAACTCCACCCAGCAAGGCTATCATTCAGATCTAAAGGAGAAGAAGAGTTTTACACACAAACAAAAGCTAAAAGAGTTCAGCACAAACAAACTGACTTTACAAGAAACGTTAAAAGGACTTCTATAAGTTAAAAAAGAAAAGACCACAACCCAAAATATAAAAATTATGAAAGAAAAGTCTAATTGATAAGACAAACATGCAATAAAGGGATAGATCAAACATGGAAAATTCATAGAAGGTTAAAAAACAAAAATAGTCAATCGTCTATATCCACAGTAAGTAGTTAAAGGATACACAAAATAAGAAGATGTAAAATATCACATCAAGAATATTAAATGTGATGGGAGAGGTAAAGTGAAAATGTGGGGTTGTTAGAATGCATTCAAACTTAAGAGACTAACAACTAAAAATAATTTGTGTGCATGTATATACACCCAGGAAGAGAGGATGGGGAGAGAGTTATATATGAATCTCAATGATAACCAAAAACCTGTAATAGATACACACACACACACACGCACACACACACACACAGAGAAAGGAATCCAAACATAACACTAAATATAGTCATCAGATCACAGAAGGGAAGACAGCAAAAGAAGGAACAAAAGAGACCTACAAAAATAACCCCAAAACAATGAGCAAAATGTCAATAAGTACATATCTAGCAATAATCACTTTAAGTGTAAATGGACTAAATGCTCCAATCAAAAGATACAGACTGACTAAATGGATGCAAAAACAAAGACCCGTATACATGATGCTTACAAGAGACTCACTTCATATCTAAAGACATATACTAACTGAAAATGAAGGCATGGAAAAAGTATTATATGCAAATGGAAACAAAAATAATATAATAAATAAGGAGATAAATTTTATTTCCATACTCAGGCCTAAAATTTTTGATTTTTCATTTAGCTTTACTACCAGATGTGTGACTCTTAGAATTTTAACCAGTATATTTATATATCATGAATTATAATGATTATCTCATAATCTAAATATTTTTAAAAATGAATTACTGGAACATATTATTCAATTATGTGGAAAAACGAAAAGGAGTTGGAAGAAAATAAAATATTAGAAAATAATAAAGTATATATTCTATCCAACTTTAATTAATGTAAGTTTAGAATTTTTTAGGTTATATTGTTAATCTCAATTTTGTATTGAATTTGCATTCTTTGAATTTTTCACTTCTTTCCCTCCTTCTTTCTCTCTGCATCTTCCTATTTTCCTTCTTTTTCTCCTTCCTACTCTTCTTTCTCTTCCTGACACATATTTTACATCACTTCATTTACCTTACCTTCTTTCCCCATTCTCTTACATGCAATCTGGGACCACCTATACAGACAACTGGGCTGCTTGAAACCTTTTCATTAAATAAACCTATACTCAGAGGTACTATATTTCTGTTTCAACCCTTTAACTATTAGCCACAAACGATATTAGAGTACTTAAGGCAGAGCAGCTATATAAATGGTGGTAGTGGAATAGAAAGATGTTGTTTCATTCACCTGTCATCTCAGGAGAAAACACTACATCACGGTGTAAAAAGTACCATGACTGTAGACTCAGACTTGAATGGTGTCCCTGACTTTACCAAAAGAAAAAAGCTCCTCTAGGGCAGGGACAAAGAATTCCATATTCTCACCACCTAAGCTATGACACCTATTCCAATTCTAGCACAATTACAAAGTTTAGTCTAAAATAAAACAATGGCCAAGAAAACCACTAACATTCAACATTATTTAATAAAATATTTGTTTTCTTTATATAAATCAAGGTAGATATGAAATACATTGTTACACTTAAGGTTGTTTTGTAAGTGCCATGCAATCATTAAATTCTTCCTCTACTTTTCAAATTCTTTAGCATCTTTATTCCCATGGAATGGAATGAACTTCATTTGATGAGAATGCATTATTTATCTGCTAAGACTATCTCTGTTCTTGTTAACCAGAAAAAAGCTGAACAAGTACTGTACTTATTCATGATGCCAAATCAATATATTAATGTACTAGAAAACTCAAGAAACTAAATTTTTATTCATTAAAAATGTCTTTTAGCCACAAAGTTATTTTGAAAAAAGATAAATTATACATTTATAGCAGATAAAACAATGTTTAAAACAATGTACATATGATTATTGTTCTCACCTAACAGAAGCAGAAGATATTAAGAAGAGGTGGCAAGAATACACAGAAGAACTGTACAAAAAAGATCTTCACGACCAAGATAATCACAATGGTGTGATCACTCACCTAGAGCCAGACATCCTGGAATGTGAAGTCAA
>NW_011494753.1:11759033-11825075 GCF_000754665.1 Bison bison bison | reverse complement strand
GTGGACCTTAGGAAGCATCACTACGAACAAAGCTAGTGGAGGTGATGGAATTCCAGTGGAGCTATTTCAAATCCTGAAAGATGATGCTGTGAAAGTGCTGCACTCAATATGTCAGCACATTTGGAAAACTCAGCAGTGGCCACAGGACTGGAAAAGGTCAGTTTTCATTCCAATCCCAAAGAAAGGCAATGCCAAAGAATGCTCAAACTACCCCCCAATTGCACTCACCTCCCACGCTAGTAAAGTAATGCTCAAAATTCTCCAAGCCAGGCTTAAGCAATATGTGAACCGAGAACTTCCTGATGTTCAAGCTGGTTTTAGAAAAGGCAAAGGAACCAGAGATCAAATTGCCAACATTCACCGGATCATCAGAAAAACAAGAGAGTTCCAGAAAAACATCTATTTCTGCTTTATTGACTATGCCAAAGACTTTGACTGTGTAGATCACAATAAACTGAGAAAAATTCTGAAAGAGATGGGAATACCAGACCACCTGACCTGCTTCTTGGGAAATCTGTATGCAGGTCAAGAAGTAACAGTTAGAACTAGACATGGAACAACAGACTTTTCCAAATAGGAAAAGGAGTTCGTCAAGGCTGTATATTGTCACCCTGCTTATTTAACTTACATGCAGTGTACATCATGAGAAACACTGGGCTGGAGGAAGCACAAGCTGGAATCAAGATTGCCAGGAGAAATATCAATAACCTCAGACATGCAGATGACACCACCCTTATGGCAGAAAGTGAAGAACTAAAGAGCCTCTTGATGAAAGTAAAAGAGGAGAGTGAATAAGTTGGCTTAAAGCTCAACATTCAGAAAACTAAGATCATGGCATCTGGTCCTATCACTTCATGGCAAATAGATGGGGAAACAGTGGAAACAGTGTCAGATTTTATCTTTCTGGGCTTCAAAATCACTGCAGATGGTGACTGCAGCCACAAAATTAAGACACTTACTCCTTGAAAGGAAAGTTATGACCAACCTAGACAGCATATTCAAAAGCAGAGACATTACTTTGCCAACAAAGGTCCATCTAGTCAAGGCTATGCTTTTTCCAATAGTCTTATATGGATGTGAGAGTTGGACTATAAAGAAGGCTGAGTGCCAAAGAATTGATGCTTTTGAACTGTGGTGTTAGAGAAGACTCTTGAGAGTCCCTTGGACTGCAAGGAGATCCAACCAGTCCATCCTAAAGGAGATTAGTCCTGGGTGTTCACTGGAGGGACCTATGTTGAAGTTGAAACTCTAGTACTCTGGCCACCTGATGCGAAGAGCTGACTCATTTGAAAAGACCCTGATGCTGGGAAAGATTGAGGGCAGGAGGAGAAGGGGATGACAGAGGATGAGATGGTTGGATGGCATGACCGACTCGATGGACATGAGTTTGGGTGGACTCCAGGAGTTGGTGATGGACAGGGAGGCCTGGTGTGCTGTGGTTCATGGGGTCACAAAGAGTCAGACATGACTGAGCAACTGAACTGAACTGACTGAAATAGTAAGAGATATTATCTTGGTGGCAGCCCAACTGATTTTATTAGCAGAATAATGTTAAATAGTTATCACTTTAGATGATCATCTAACATCTATGAAATCATAAACATGCATGCAAATCCAGGAAGTGAATCATAATCCAGAATGCAATTACATTCACTTATAGATTATTATTAAGATAAACCATAATGGAAAAAATATTTAAAAGATGTGTGTGTATAACTGCGATACTGTGTAGTACAAAAGTAATTAACACAACACTGTAAGCCAAATAGATTCAAAGAAAAATAAATTTTAAAAGATAAAAAAGGACTAAAAAAATTTAAAAAATAAAATACAAAATTTTAAATTTCTATAGAATACTTATGAACCATGAAATTGCGTCTTTAGACCAGCTTGAGAAACAGTGCACTCCACCACACTGAGATTTAAAGGAGTGAGGGGCAAAAATAACTCTGATGTGAGAATGAACTAGGTTAGGTAGGTTATAGCTGAGATGTCAATGAACCAGACATCTGTTAGAAGTCTCATTTTGCTGAGAATTTCTCCTCTCAGCTATTTGATGAAGCAATAAGGGACTATTTCTCTGGACTTAATTTTGACCAAACAGAAAGAACTACTTCATGAAATTCAACTGCCAGGAACCTTGGGAGAAAGTCAAGTTGTCATCTTCGTACTTGAAAGGGCCAAGAAAGAAAACACTGAGCACAGTCTGACAACTTCCCTGGACTTTAAAAAAGCATATTTCAAAAATTTTAGAGAGGAGTTCTGAATGAATCCATGACCGCATTCTTTTAAAAGCATCGGAGCCCTTGAAAGACAAATTCTGATAAGAAAATTATAAATGGCTACAACCTAGTAGACACAAAAGGGAAAACTCTCTAAAGGAAACTAGCATAGCTATAGTTTCTTGCATATACTGTAAGAGAAGGAAAGGGAAAAGGTTATATTTTGAACAACTTTCCTGTGGAAACAAGATGCTAAGTTGTTCTACAGAGGTGTATCTGTTAACTATTTTATTGAACAGGAAACTGAGGCTGGAGGAGATGAAGGCAGGTCTAGAAATAAAAACTTTAGTAAAGAGTTATTAATATACCTAAGGATAATAAAAAAAAAGACACCATCTATGCTGCAGGGTATTTTTTAAAGAGACCATTAATTTCAGTATTTGATGCTGATCATTTCATTTTAATCCAAAATAGTAAAACATGGGTGCTCACAATCTCTATGATGAAAATGCATCTTTATACTAGTAAGGGTAAACCAAATGTAAATAGAAGACACTAGATGGCTATTAGTAAAATAAGAGGTAAGTTTAAACATCCATAAATAGGTTAATTATATTCTATACAAGCAAAAACATCTGTTGATATGTTTGCCCTGCCTTTATCCCCTTCTCAGCAGTGGGCATTTAACAAATTCAGCCATCAAAGAAAATAAACTCCAGCCAACCCACTGACGAATAGTAAGTAAGCAGATCCTCTCTATCTAAGAAAGTAAGCTAAGAGATTCAGAAATAGAAATACTCAGATAAGTACTGGAATTGAGGAGTCACTGTAAGTCAGGCTAGGGTCAGCATTTGGGGCCATCCAAGCCACTTGCACTCTGCTCCTCTGTGACATAAAAGGCCATGGGTAGCCAAAACATGCAAATATTCTGAGAGTGCCAAAACCATAGGACTTGCACACAGAGAAATGTGTAGATGAAAGACCATATAACTCAGGAGTGACAGGGAGTAGCCTCAGTTACTATGTTTCCAAAAATTCCAGGCTTCATCTGTTCAGTCTGTCCTAAGTTTCTCATCTTTGGATACCCAAATAACCCACCATGTTTAATGGATACTACTAAATTGTTTATATATCCCCTCTAGCTCTGGAAACTCTAATTTCAACTATCCACATGATTAACAGGTAGTCCTGTTCATGCAATATAACTCCACATCCTGGGGGAAAAAAAAAAACTGATTAATTCAGACAAGGAAACCTTAACCAAAAAAATAACCCTTTCTGCACAGAATATGAGGTAAGAGATTTCAGCTTAAAATAGAATACTTTCTGAAATGGAGAGAATATAAGCTTGAGAGTTATTAGTAGTAGCTGTTATTCAGTTGTGAACAAGAAACATAGAAACAATCTCTGCCCTAAAAAAGAGGAATAAGAAAAGAGAAAATGAAAGGAAAGGGAAAAGGTCACGTGAAGAAAAAACAGATAACATGAACAGATGGAAGAACCTACTTGGTTTTCTTCAAACGGACTAATATGTGGTTCACAAGTACAAGTGCATCCCTGTTCTTGGGTATTTTAGGAAAACCCGTATTCTGCATATAATTACATCACCAGTGGAACTAGTATCTGTATGAACATGATGCCTGGGAACGATGGTAGGAAATTATATAAAGGACAATGTTTTTATGATTTCTATGTAAAGTTTCTTGGAGAAGGAAGTGGCAACCCACTCCAGTGTTCTTGCCTGGAGAATCCCAGGGACAGGGGAGCCTGGTGGGCTGCCATCTCTGGGGTCACACAGAGTTGGACACGACTGAAGTGACTTAGCAGCAGCAGCAGCAGCATGTAAAGTTTCTATGTAATGTACACATTGAAATTATACATCATGACACATTTCATCAGTTCTCAGCAAAATTCCAAGACATATAATTAGACAGATGGCTCATGAACACCTAGAAAAGAAGTGGCAATCACCAAGAGCCACTTTAAGTTCACTAAGAATAAATTATACCAAACTAATTAAATTATACAGACATAGTGAATCTGCATGACAATGAGACATTTAATGGAGTGTTTTGCTGATGTCTTTTTGGACAAGATAGATGTGGAGAGGATGTTTGTAAATTATGTGACTATGTTGGCTGAACAATTATTCTCAAAATTTAAGCTGTTGTGAGCCTTATTCACAACTTAAAGTTAAAAAAATAGATGTATATACATAAAAGACATGCATCAATTTGGTGAAATATTAATATATAATTATGTATTAATATAATTTATTGGTCAGATGCATCTGAGAAATACTATATAGTCTGTCCTGTTCTTGACTATCCATTCAGCTATTTATTCATTCAACCTGTATTTTGTAGTTCCTACTTTGTACCACAAACTATGTTACACTCTAGAATACAGAAATGAAGGTGAACATGGTACCTGCCTTCAAGGAGCTTATTCCTATGGGGGATTCATGAATTAAACAAACAATTATTTAAATTATAACTAGGATAATTCTGCAAATGAGTAGTATAAAGTTCCAGGAATATGTAAAACAGGAGGCCTGAGGATTCCTCATGTTACTGCCACACTAAAGAATTTAAGTCCTAATACAATGAAACCCCTCAAAATTATTTAAATACAAATTTCCAAGGGTGGTTAGACTTTTTTAAAGCGTGGAAGTTGCTCTATTTCCACTACAAAGATATCAATTACTTGTAAACAGCAAATTTTGGAATGCAGTTTAAAAAACTCTTCAAAAGGGACCGAAGAAAAATTTAAGAAGCAGTTGAGTCTTCATTGCTAAAATGCAGTTTTCTTTTCTGCAAAGAAAGAACAAGACCAAAGGTATGAAGGGTGTACATACAAGGCAATTTGGAACACAGGAAGTAGAAGAGCCTGATTAGATAAGCAGCAGGCCCAGCTAAAGCAATTCCAATCAGCTGGGCGCTGAAAGAAAACTCTAAGTTACTTGGATTTGACCACCCAAATTGCCTCCATTTCCTACTTCACACACTAAAAATGATGATATTCATTTTTCTCTTTTCCTCTCATTCTAGGGACACAGCAAGGCTGTCATAGCCGTGTTTAATGAATGAAAGAATGAATGAACTCTGATCTCTTTGGTATGTGTAATGAATAAAATATTATTGGTATTAATAATGAAATACAGTTATTTAA
The DNA here is from genome assembly GCF_000754665.1 of Bison bison bison. NCBI lineage: Eukaryota > Metazoa > Chordata > Mammalia > Artiodactyla > Bovidae > Bison > Bison bison. The sequence goes on along the minus strand of NW_011494753.1, from coordinate 11,819,682 downwards.
CATTTAACTGGCACAGATTGAGATTTCATTTCTGATGTCTGGAACTGTGCTTTGAGTCATCAAAGGACTTTAAACCAGTTGAATGTTCAGGCTGAATATATTTATATTATATTTTTTTCTTTTTTTGGTATATGAGTCAGGAATACTGGAGCTAGAAATATACCGTGGGAGGATGTGTGGTTCAGTGTGCCCTCTCAAATTCTTTTATTCTCCCTATTACTCTTGTCCTCCCAAATATACTCTATTAAATTCTTGGCCAAAATTTTTACAAGACGATTTACTTGGGAGAAATTCTGGAAGCTGAGCATTTGTGGATTCACTAAATAATCTAGAATATAATAATTAGATAATATACAATGGTTAAAATAATATTGCATTTAATGATTATAAGAAGATGTTAAACTGTTACACATAAAATAATTTACAAAAAGTAAATTCAGTGTAAGTTTCCATTTTTGTTTAAAAATGCGTATGTGCAGATATATAGTGTTACTTTCCTATGGTAAAAGTTTTCATTTTTTAATCATCTATATTTTCAAATTTTTCTATTTATTGTTTTAATAAAATTTTTGAAAACTAATTACAAATTTCAAATTATTTTACTAGGGTGATGCAAATATAATTGTGGTTGGTGAAATTTGTTGTTTGATATTGGAAAACATTCTTAATAAATGTGGTTATGTTATACATCATTTTAATGTACACTTCTTGCTTTACATTTTTTTGCTAATGATTTATTACTTGCCGTTTATTTTATATTTATTTTAGACTATGGAAATGATGTTAGACAGAAAGCAAATTCAAGTGATTTTCTTATGTGAGTTGAAAATGGGTCATAATGCAACAGAAACAACTCACTACATCAAAAATGCATTTGTACATTGCTAATGTACACTGAAGTGCTGTTTCAAGTGTTGCATAGGAGAGCCTTGAAGATGAAGAGAGCAATGGCCAGCTATCATAAGGTGACAATGAACGACCAATTGAGAAGTTCATCAAAGGTAATCCTCTTACAACTACACAAGAAGTTGCGAAGAACTCAACATCGACCATTCTATTGTCATTCAGCATTTGAAGCAAACTGAAAAGGTGAAAAAGGTCAATTAAGTGAGCACCTCATGAGCTGACTGCAAATCAAAACAACTGGTGCGCTGATCTGTCACCTTCTCTTATTCTAACCAACAACAATGAACTATTTCTCAGTTGGATTGTGATGTACGACAGAAAGTGGACTGCACACAAAAACCAGCGACCACCAGCTCAGTGGTTGGACCAAGAAGCAGCTCCAGGGCACTTCCCAAAGCCAAACTTGCACCAAACCGAAAAAGGCCATTGTCACTTTTTGGTGGTCTGCTGCCCATCTGACCCACTACAGCTTTCTGAATCCCAGAAAAACCATTACACTTAGAAGTATGCTCAACAAATTGATGAGATGCACCAAAACTTCAACACCTGCAGCCAGCATTGATCAACAGAATGGGCCCAGTTCTTCAGCACAACAACACCTAACTGCACGTCACACAACCAACACTTCAAAAGTTGAATGAATTGGGGTATGAAGTTTTGCCTCATCTGCCATATTCACCTGACCTCTCACCAACGCACTATCATGTCTTCAAGCATTTTGACAACTTTTTCCAGGGAAAATGCTTCCCCATCCAGCAGTAGGCAGAAAATGCTTTCCGTGAGTTTGTCAAATCCCAGAACATGTACTTTTATGTTACAGGAATAAATAAACTTATTTCTCATTGAAAAAATGTGTTGATTGTAATGGTTATTTTGAATAATGATATTGTGTTTGAGCCTAATGATAATGATTTAAAAGTCACAGTCCAAAACCACAATTACTTTTCCACCAACCTAATAGATAATCGGGCTTCCTAGGTGGCTCTAGGGGTAAAGAACTCACCTGCCAACGCAGGAGACTTAAGAGACACCAGTTTGATCCCTAGGTTGCCAAGATCCCCTGGAGGAGGGCCTGGCAACCCACTCCAGTATTCTTGCTTGGAGAATCCCATGGACAGAGGAGCTTGGCAGACTATAGTTCATGGGGTCACAAAGAACTGGACATGACTGAAATGATAAATAAATGACAGGCAATAGATAAACATATCTTGAGATGATACATATATTTTTTATCAATAATAGTTGTGCTGAATTTACAAAGATGTTTGAGTTTCATTCACTTTCAGCTTTATGTTTACAAAACTTTTCCTGACATTTTGTAAATATTCTGTTCAACAATCTTTCCACTGCCTTTCCAAACAATCTACTCCCACCACTTTTACTATTCACTAGCAAAAAACAACCAACAGCATTGGCCACTATTTGCTAAGTTTTAGTGATTCAAGTAGTTAAGTTCATTAAGAATTATCAGCTGCAGGCTGCACATTCTGAAAAAAAATTCTTGATGAAGGATCTGGGTGATGAGTCTTGAGCAGTGGGAGCCAGTTTATATGTGCATATCAAGCACTTACCAGCTCTTGAAAAGGGAGCTGATGAATAGAGCCTTTTTTAATGACTAACTCTGCTTTTTTCCCATGCTATACTTGTTCTATATAAGATCATTTCTGTCTGAAAAAAGTGAAACATTAAAGTGCCAACAGACTTCGATGAATCTATGAGGTTTCATAACTCCATAGCTGTTGTTGTTCAGTCGCTTAGTCGTGTCTGACTCTCTGCGACCCCATGGACTGCAGCACACTAGCCTTCCCTGTCCTTCACCATCTCCTGGAGTTTGCTCAAACTCATGTCCATTGAGTCAATGATGCCATCCAACTATGTCCTCTGTTGCCCCTTCTCCTGCTTTCTATCTTTCCCAGCATTAGGACCTTTCCAATGAGTCCATAGTATGATTATGGAATTTTTTAATGAACACTATGTACTAACAAAAAAGAGCAAAAGAATTTGTGTGTTAGGTACGTGGTAAGGGAGGAAGTGAAGGATACAACTGGGAATAAAATTAGAAGTGTTTACAAAATAAAAATAGATACAGACAACCAATCATAATGCAGGGTGGAATAAACCTATCTAACCCTTGGAAATTAATGGCTTTTCAGTGACAGGAAAAAAGTAGGGAAAAAGTATTCCAAGTTCATCAAGACCAAAAGTATAAGGCCACAAAAGTACACGATACAGTTAGAAAAACGGCTAAAAGTTAAGCTTAATGGAAGAATGTTTTGGGAGGCGGTCTGAACAAGCACACTGAAATCAGTTATAGCACCCTTTGAATGCCATTTTAGGAAATCTTACTGTATTCCACAGGAAACAGACAATTATCTAAGTTTTTATTTCAAAAGTTATATGCACTCTGACCTACATTTTAAGAAGCTAACTCTGGAGTGAGCAAAAAAGATAGAATACTATGTTAAAAGGCCAAAGACAGATATACCAATTGGAAAGCTACTGGAATATTCTAGGTGTGAAATGCTATCACTGCCTGCAATATATGAGGAACAATAAAGTTAAACAACAAACTGATGAAGCACCATTCTGCAGGAAGAACAAATATAACTTAGTAATTTATCAGTGGTAAAAGTGAGGACCTTGGACTGAAAGGAGATCCAATCAGTCCATCCTAAAGGAAATCAGTCCTGAATATTCATTGGAAGGATTGATCCTGAAGCTGAAACTCCAGTACTTTGGCCAGCTGATGTGAAGAACCAACTCATGGGGAAAGACCCTGATGCTGGGAAAGATTGAAGGAGGGAGGAGAAGGGGACAACAGAGGATGAGATGGTTGGAGGGCATCACCAGTGTAATGGACATGAGTTTGAGTAAGCTTCAGGAGTTGGTGATGGACAGGCAAGCCTGGCATGCTGCAGTCCATGGGGTCACAAAGAGTCAAACACGACAGAGTGACTGAACTGAAAGGTGAGGACAATGAAAGACACAAAGATACCTGAAGTTCCTTTCGTGAGTGACTGGGAAGATGAAATACCAGCCCTACCGACTGAGTTTACTTTGGCTTTGAGACACAGTGAAAATTCTTGGGAATTAAGATTAGAATTTCAGGAAAAGAAGTGAAAAGTTAATAGTTATTGTCCGGAAGCCAAGACAGGATATTTTTTCCAGGGGAAAAAAACACGTTAAACGATAAAAAGACTGAGACTAGAAACGCAGGGACAGATTACATATTTGAAGGTTAAGCATAGGAAGCAGAAAGTGACATATACATATACAGTATGGAAAGAAAGATAATAAGCTGAAAAGACTTAACTTTAAAATCAAGAATAAGAAATTAGAATGATGTCACCAAGATGGCAACATAGGTTATTCCTCACTTTGTTCCCGTTCACAATAACAACCAAGTATTTAAGAACAAGATACCACTGAGAGAATCCTAGAGCATAGGAAGGAATGAGGATGAGGCATCCTACATTCACCACACAGAGACTGAGACAGATTGCATTAGAAGGTGAGAGAAGCAGACACTTCTTTACTACACTGCCCCTCCCCCAGGCCAGTGCAGGACCATGAAGAGAGGTGTCCCCTAAGCCTTCAGTTCCTCCAATGGGAAAGAAGATCCCACAAGGGACAACCAGATCCCCAAAGTGTTGTGGATCACTTTGCAGAAGCCACTACTCTGATCCCACACCACAAGGATTGCAGGGGAATCTGCAAGGCACAACCACTGGGAATCTGACTATGACAGAGATGTAGAGAGGGGCTTGCAACAACCAGAACATGAATCTTGGCAGACTGAGTTTTTACCTGTAGTGCGTAGTAGTAATCCCAACCAGAGGTTTTGCTTATTCTGCAGAACTAAGTCAGAGGACACGCCCTGACTCATCAATTCAGTGGTGTGCCCATGTCAGATTCTCAAACAATGGGTTTTGCTGAACCTAGAGCCTGGTTTGCCCATTCCCAGGCAAAAAGCTGAATCACAGCCCCACCCACTATGGAGAGTATCTTCAGTACCTTTTGACCAGAAGGGCTAGTGACAATGCCAAGCAGCAGTGCAGCCCAGTGACCCTCCAGCTGAGAGGTGGGTGAACAGAGGTGACTGTCCCCAGAACAAAGCCAGTGCCAGTGTGGAGGCTCTCCCTGATACACAAAGGCAGGAGAATTCATACCAAGGCTGAGAGTACCTCCCAGCCACTCCCAATTAGAAAGCCTATTCAGAAAATACAAAATAGCCCAGAGTGGCCCCTTTCCCTGCCATTCAGGCAAGGGAGCTAAGTTATAGCCTCACCCACTGTGGACATTGTCTTCTCGCCCAACAGGGTAGAAGGGCTATAGACAGCTCCTGAAAGCTGCATGGCCCAGTAACATTAGAACTGAAAGACAGGCAGAGCCACAGTAAGCAGAATAAAGTCAGTAACCTTGTTCAATCAGGGAACCTGGGGCATAGGTTGGCTTAAGACAACAAAGAGCATTACTGGCTTTAGAATGGGTTATCACCATGCCTGGGCAGGGAATTTAACTCACAGCCCTTCTCACTGTTGAATACATTTTTCAGCCTGTCCATCTAGGGAACCTAACCAGAGAATACAGCAAGCTGCATAATCCAATGGATAGCTTTATGTAAAGTGGCACCTGAACAGAGAGCACAGTCTGTGGACTCTTCTGTCTGCACAGCAAAACAAATGGTCTCACCTGACCAAGGAATTCACTTCACGCTGTGGACTGATTTGAGTCCCCCAACAATGAGTTTATAGGCTATGGGTCCTGTCCTACTGCCCTGCCAGGGCAGGACATCTAAACCATAGTCCTATATACTGCATATAGTACCTGCTGCTGCTGGTGCTAAGTCGCGTCAGTCGGGTCCAACTCTGTGTGACCCCATAGACAGCAGCCCACCAGGCTCCGCCGTCCCTGGGATTCTCCAGGGAAGAACACTGGAGTGGGTTGCCATTTCCTTCTCCAATGCATGAAAGTGAAAAGTGAAAGTAAAGTTGCTCAGTCGTGTCCAACTCCTAGCGAACCCATGGACTGCAGCACACCAGGCTCCTCCATCCATGGGATTTTCCAGGCAAGAGTACTGGAGTGGGGTGCCATTGCCTTCTCCCACATATAGTACTTAGTCCCATGTATGTCACTGGCTGAGAACCATAGGATTGTTGGCCTGGATCTCTCCCCAAGAGAGGCTGTAGTATGGGTTCTACAGATGCCTGTGTTCTCTGATCAAGCTTACCATATGGATGAGGCATATAGTACCTAGTCCCATCCATATGCTAAGCTTGATCAGAGAACACAGGCATCTGTAGAACCCATACTACAGCCTCTCTTGGGGAGAGAACCAGGCCAACAATCCTATTGGTTCTTAGCCAGTGACATACATTCCTCATCTCCATTTACAAAGCCTGAACAGTTGCCTCACCCAAAACAATAGATCACAGAGCAGACCCCAGTTACTCAAGGACCTTTCCAGGAGACACAGCCAGAAACCCAACGTGAGCTGACCAGTGAAAAACTATCTCTGCCAAAGCAAACCTGTGAAGCCAGGAAGAGGAGCCCCATTTCTCAAATGTGCAGATGCCAAAAAGAATCAAGAATCACAAAAAAAATCAGGTAAATATGACACCACCAAGGAAACTAAAAAAGCTCCAATAACCAATGCTGAAAAAAATGAAGATCTTTGAACTCTTAGACAAAGAGTACAGAATAATCCTCTTAAGGAAGTTTAATGAATTACAAGAAAACACAAACAACTAAGCTAAATTAGGAAACAATGTATGAACAAAATAAAAAGTCTAACAAGGAAATAGCGATCATTAAAAAAAAAACACAGAAATCCCTGAGTGGAAAAATTCAATATTTGAACTAAAGAATTCAAAGAGACACTTTCAAAAGTAGAGAAGACTAAATCATAGAGAAGAACAAATCAGCAATCTGGAGGATAAGAGACTAGAAAATACCCAATGAGGGGAGCAAAAATCAATGAAAAAGCTTAAAGAAAACCTGCAGAAATCACATGACACAGTGAAAGCAAACAATATTCATATTATGGGAAAAAGAGAAAGAGAGAGCGACAGAATGTATAGTTAAAGAAATAATGTCTGAGAACTTTCCCAACCTGGGGAAAGAAACAGATATCCAGATTCATGAGGCTACCCAAAACCCAAACAAGTTGAACCTGAATAAAATTGTCAAAAGACAATGACAAAAAATTTTAAGAGCAGCAAAAGCAGGAAGTTAGATACAAGAAAACTCCTATAAGACCACTGGCAGATTTCTCATCAGAAATTTTCCATTCCAGGAGAGAATGGAATGACAACATTCAAATGGGATCAAAGCATTCAAAGAAAACTGTAGAGCCCATCCTACAGCCTCACTTGGGGAAGGAACCAAACCAACAGTCGTATCCATTTGTTCTCAGTCAGTGGCACACACCCCTCACGTCATCCTCCAAGCCTGAAGAGTTGCCTCACCCAAAATAGAGATCATATTTCCAGGGTTTTTTGTTTTTTTTTTTTCCATTCTAGGAGAGAAAGGGGTGATAACATTCAAATGGGATCAAAATATTCAAATAAAATAAGAGTCAAACAAGAACTTTATACCCAGTGACCTGTCTTTCAGAAACTAAGATAGGATGAAGATATTCCTGATAGAACAAAATTTAAGAGAGTTCATTACCACCCAACCTGCTTTACAAGAATTGCTAAAGGGAGTTCTTTGAGTGGAAACAAAAGAATGCTAGATAGAATCATAAAAACACAGAAGTGTAGTGTTGATCCCTTTGATGCTAGTAAATATATAGTCATAGTTGAATTCTGCAATATGGTAATAGTAGTGAATAATTCCAGTACTCTTGCCTGGAAAATCACATGGACGGAGGAGCCTGGTAGGCTGCAGTCCATGGGGCTGCTAAGAGTCGGGCACGACTGAGCGACTTCACTTTCACTTTTCACTTTCATGCACTGGAGAAGGAAATGGCAACCCACTCCAGTGTTCTTGCCTGGAGAATCCCAGGGACAGGGCAGCCTGGTGGGCTGCCATCTATGGGGTCACACAGAGTGAGATGACTTAGCAGCAGCAGTGAATAATTCACTCAAAACTCTATTAGCTAGATTTTACAAAAAACATGTAAATTGTAACAACCATCACCTAATATGTGTTAAGGGAGGTTCAGAAATAAAGTTTATGAATTCCATGGAAGTTAAATTGTTATCAGTTTAAAATAGGGTGTTAAAAGTTGAAGATGTCTTAGAGAAGCCTCATGACAACCACAAGAGAAAAAAACTAGTTATCAGATAAAAGAACACAATAACTAGGTTTCATCAATGAATTTGGTAAAGTTGCAGAATACAAAATTAATACACAGAGACCTCTTGTATTTCTACACACTAACAATGAAAGATCAGACAGAGAAATTAAGAAAACAATCTCATTTAGCATCACATAAAAATGAATAAAATAACTAGGAATAAACCTAAGGAAGAAAAAGACATGTGCTCAGAAAACTATAAGATACTGATGAAAGCAATCAAAGATAATGTAAACATATGCAAATACATGCCATGTTCTTGGGTTGGAAGAATTAATATTGTGAAAATGACCATATTACCCAAAGTAATCTACAGATTCAATGCAATCCCTATGAAATTACCAGTAGTATTTTTTACATAATTTAAAAAAAAACCTTTTTTTAATTTGTATGGTTACACAATAAGTTGGTGATGGAAAGGGAGGCCTGGCGTGCTATGATTCATAGGGTCACAAAGAGTCGGACACGACTGAGCGACTGAACTGAACTAAACACAAAAGACCCCAAATAACCAAAGCAATCTTGAGAAGAAAAACAAAGCTAGAGGAATCAGGCTTCTTGACTCCAGAGTATACCACAAAGCTACTGTCATTAAAACCACATGGTTCCTACACAGAAACAGAAATCTATACCAATGAAATAAGATAGAAAGTCAAGAGGTAAACCCACACACCTATGGTCACCTAATCTATGCCATAAGAGGCAAGAATACACAGTGAAGAAAAGACAGTCTCTTCAATAAGAGGTGCTGGGAAATGTGAACAGCTACATGTAAAAGAATTAAACTGGAATATTCTCTGACACCATACACAAAAGCAAACTTAAAATGGATTGAAGATCTAAATGTAAGACTTGATACTATAAAACTCTTAAAGGGAAACATAGGCAGAACACGGTCTGACATAAATCATAGTAACATCTTTTATGATCCAGCTCAGAGAGTAATAAAAATTAAATAAAGAATAAATGAACAAACGGAAACTAATTAAACTTAAGAGTTTTTGAACAGCAAAGGCAACAATAAACAAAACAAAAAGATACCCCAAAGAATGGGAGGAAATATTTCCCAACAAAGCAACCACAAGGGACTAATCCTCAAAATACACAAATACCTCATGCAGCTCAATATAAAAAAAACAAATAATCAAAAAATGGGAGGAAGATCTAAATAAACATTTCTCCTAAGAAGACATGCAGATGGCCATAAAGCACATGAAAAGATACTCAGCATCACTAATTATTAGAGAAATGCAAATCAAAACTACAATCAGGTATCACCTTAAACCAGTTAGGATCATCAAAAAAATCTATGAAGAATAAATCCTGGAGAGGAGAGACAGAAAAGGGAACCCTCCTACACTGTTGGTGGGAATGTAAAGTGGTCAGAGACCATGGAAAACAGTATGGTAATTAACAAAAAAAACTAAGAATAGAACTAGCATATGATCCTGAAATTCCACTCTTCTTGGGCATATATCTAAAGAAAGCCACAATTCAAAAGGATATATGCACTCCCATTGTTTACTGTAGGACTATTTACAATAGCCAGGACAGGGAAGCAAGCTAAATGTCCATCAACAGAGAAATGGGTAAAGAAAACATAATACATATATACAATGGAATATTACTCAACCATAAAAAATAATAAAATTATGCCATTTGCAGTGACATGGATAAACCTAAAGATTGTGATACTGAGTGAAATGAGACAAAGACAAATGTCATATGATATCACTTATATGCAGAATCTATTATTTTTAAAAATGGTACAAAACAGAAATAGAGTCACAAATGTAGAAAACTTATGGTTGCCAAGAAAAGAATTGAGGGATGGATAAATTGGAAAATTGGGACTGACGTATACCTACTACTACATACAAAATAGATAACTAATAAGAACCTACTACATAGCACAGGGAACTGCATTTAATATTCCGTAATGACCTATATGGAAACAGAATCTAAAAGGAGGGGATACAGGTATACACATAACTGACTCACTTTGCTGTACAGCAGAAATGAACACAACACTATAAATCAACTATACTCCAATATAAATAAATAAAAATAAGTCAATGTTTTACCCTTGAGGGAAAAAAGAACACAATAAAAAAGTCAAAGCATACTGATACCAAAAGACACCAAAACATATACAGACAGACAACAAGATAAGAAAAAAGGAAAAATGGATCTAAAAAACAGTCAGAAAACAATTAACAAAATGAAAACAGTAAGTCCTTTTCTATCAATAATTACTTTAAATGTAAAGAGATGAAATTATCCAAGTTATTATCATCCAATGCTTAAAAAAAAGACAATGAAAGTCATTATTCAATGACAAAAGGGTCAATATATCAAGAAAGTATACCAATTGTAAATATTTATGTGTCCAACACTGGATCACCTAAATACAGAAATCAAAAACTGACAGGGCTAAAAGGAGAAATAAGCAGAAATACAATAATTGTTGGGGACTTTAATAACTTACTCTCCATAATAAATAGATCATCCAGACTGAGAATCAATAAGGAAACAGTAATTTTGAATAAAGCTATAGACCAAATGGACCATACAGACACATGCAGAACATCCTATCCAAAAACTATTCTGTACACAAGCACACATGCAACATTTTCTATGACAGACCAGATGTCAAGCAATAAAATAAGTCTTAGAAAATTCAGTAAGAGAAATCATACCACATATCATACCACATATCTCCTCTGACAATACTTTCATGAAATTAGAAATCAATACAAGAGGAAAAGCAGAAAATTCACATATGTGGACGTCAAACAACACTTCAAAAGAATTAATGGGTCAAAGAAAAATTAAAGAGGAAATAAAAGTTTCTTGAGACAATAAAAATGGAATTACAAAACACCAAAACTTGTGAGATGTAGCAAAAGCTGTTCTAAGAGACAAGTTCATAGCAATAAACACACACATTGAGAAGCAAGAAAGACCCCAAATATAGTTAAGTCCCTTTCATAAAAACCTTCAGGTTTCAAACTTTCAAAGCTACAAACATGCATTCCATCAACATCAGGCATGAGTAAATTGCTTGCCTTCTGTCTCCTATTGCTGATCCTTCAGCTTTTTCATCTCCCACCTCCACTCCCTTCTCCAGTCAGTAACTCTTCTTGTCTGTTCACTCACTGCCTAGTGCCTCTATGCCAGCTGTTGCACTCTACTACTGTACTTCTCAAGGTACTGTCTTATAAAATTTTAAATGTTTATATTTTATATATTATCTGTGTGAAAGTATTATAAACATCAGTATTTTATACTGATTGTGTTAGTTGGGTATCTGGCAAACTTTGTTGGACTTTACTATGCCTTACCAGAAAAAAGGGGAAACTGATCCAAAAGTTGACAGAAAAAGAAAAAGAAATAATAAATATTAGAACAAATATAAAATAGAGAACAGAAAAGCAACAGAAAGATAAACCAAACTAAGAGCTGATTTTTTGAAAAGAAAAATTGACCAACCTTAAGCTAGAATTGGCCAAGAAAAAAAGAGAGAGGAAAAATTAACAAAATTGTAAATTTTAATATGACATTAGAATGGAAACCACAGAAATTCAGAGAATCATAAGAAGCTACTATGAACAACTATATGCCAAAAACCAGACAACCTAGAAGAAATGGAAAAATTCTTAGAAGCACATAATTTACCAAGACTAAATCAGGAAAAAATAGAAAATCTGACTAGACCAATTAATAGTAAAGATATAAAATCAGTAATCAAAAATTAACTGAGAAGAAAATCCTAGGACCACACGACTACACTGGTGAACCTTACCAACCATTTAAAGAATTAACACCAATCCTTCTTAAAACTTGGGCTTCCCTGGTGGCTCAGAGGGTAAAGCATCTGCCTGCAATGCAGGAGACCAGGGTTCCATCCCTGGGTCGGGAAGATCCCCTGGAGAAGGAAATGGCAACCCACTCCGGTATTCTTGCCTGGAGAATCCCACGGACACAGGAGCCTGGTGGGCTACAGTCCAAGGGTCACAAAGAGTCGGACAAGACTGAGCGACTTCACTTTCACTTCTTAAAATGTTTCCAAAAAAACAAAGAGGAAGAAATACTCCCATACTCATTCAACAAGGCCAGCCTTATCCTGAAATAAAAACCAGAAAAGGACAATATTAGAAAAGAAAACTATAGGCCAGTATCTCTAATGAGTACAAACGCAAAACTTCTTAATAAAATACTGGTACACCAAATTCAACAGCAAATTAAAAGGATCATTAACCATCATCAAGTGGGAATTATCCCTGAGAGGCAAGGATGATTCAACATAGGCAAAACAATGTGATACATCACATTAATAAAATGGGGAAAAAAAGAATCACGTTCATCCCAGCAGATGCAGAAAAAGCATTTAACAAAATTTAGCATTCATTAATGATAAAAACTTAACAAATCAGGCATAGATGGACATATTTCAATACAATAAAGGCCATATATGACACACTCACAGTTAACATCATACTCAAGTGAAATTTTGAAATCTTTTCCTATAAGATCAGGAATCTTATAGGAAATCTCACTATTTCTAGTCAACTTAGTACCAGAAGCCTAGCTAGAGAAATTGGGTAAGAAAAAGAACTAAAATACATCAGAATTGAAAGGAAAGTAGTAAAACTCTTTCTATTTGAAGATACATGATTTTATATATAGAAATTCCTAAACTTTCAACCAAAAATTTTTAATCAGTGAATTGTAAAATTGTAGAATATGAAATTAACATTAAAAAATCTGTACCATCTCTATATACTAAAGAATTCTGAAAAAGAAATAAAATGATTTCATTTACAACATTCTCTAAAACAATAAAACAGAAATAAATTTAACTAAGCATTTGAAAGACCTCTACTCTGAAAACTACAAGATACTCATGAAAGAAACTGAAGAAAACACAAATAAATGGAAAGATAGCCTGTGTTTTTAAACTGGAAAATCAAATACTGTTAAAATGTCAATACTACCAAAAGCTGGCTATAAATTCAGTGGAATCTCTATCAATATTTCAATAGCACTTTTTTACAGAAGTAGAAAAGAACACTTAAAATTTATCTGAAACCACAAAAAAACCCAAATAACCAAGAAATCTTCCAAATGAACAAGGCATCACATTTTCTGATTTCAAACTAAACAAAGACATGGGTTTGATCCCTGGGTTGGGAAGATCCCCTGGTGAAGGAAATGGCAACCCACTTCAATATTCTTGCCTGAAAAATGCCTTGGAGAGAGGAACCTGGCGGGCAACAGTTCATAGAATTGCAAAGAATAAGACACAACTGAGCAGCTGAACAAAGACAGACACATGGTCTTCATAACAGTATGGTATTGTCATCAAAAGACAAATACACCAATGGAACAGAATCAAAAGCCCAAAATAGAGCCACACAAATACGGTCAACTAATATTTGATAAGGGAGCCAAAAATAATCAATGAAAAAAAGAGTATCTCTTCTATAAATATTTGGAGGAAAAATGGATAACCACAGGCAGAAAAATGAAACTACATTCTTACTCCACACACTGAAATTAACTCAAAATGGATTAAAGACTTAAATGTAAGACCCAAAACTATGAAACTCCTAGTTTAAAAAAAGGAATTAAGCTCCTTGACATGCGTCTTGGTAATGACATTTTGCATCTAAACCACAAGAAATAAATAAATAAACAAGTCAGATTCAGTTCAGTTCAGTCGCTGTTGTGTCTGACTCCCCACAACCCCATGAACCCCAGCACTCTAGGCCTCTCTGTCCATCACCAACTCCCAGAGTCCACCCAAACCCATGTCCATCAAGTCGGTGATGCCATCCAACTATCTCATCCTGTGTCGTCCCCTTCTCCTCCTGCCCTCAATCTTTCCCAACATCAGGGTCTTTTCAAATGAGACAGGTCTCCGCATCAGATGGCCAAAGTTTTGGCATTTCAGCTTCAACATCAGTCCCTCCAATGAACACCCAGGACTGATCTCTTTTAGGATGGAATGATTGGATCTCCTTACAGTCCAAGGGACTCTCAAGAGTCCTCTCCAACACCTCAGTTCATTGCTCTGTTAGACATAATGCTATTACACAACTAGCAGATTACAATATAGTTTAAACACAACTTTCATATGTACTGGGAAACCAAAATAATTCATGACACTTGCTTTCTTGTGATACTCACTTTATTGAACTGGTCTGGAATCAGACCACTGCAATATCTCTAAGATATGCCTATATACATGTTTCCTGAGCTCTTTGAACACATGAAAACACTAAGTTTGCAGAGCTTAAAACCTCAAAGTTATAGTTTAGAAGGAAACAGTTGAATAAATTAAATATCTGACTACAAATTGTGATAATTTTATTGAAAGGAAATAGCAAGGGGCAAGCAATACAATGATCCTAATAACTATTCCAACATGGTGGAAGGTCTCTCTGAAGAACCAACAGATAAGTGGAGCTATAAAACTTCCAAAATTTTGAGATAACAAATGTTATTTAATTTTCCAAAAACTATCATCCAAAATGTACTTATTCCAGTCATTTCAAACATTAGTATTTTAAGTGCTTACACATAATATACTTTTCAGAATTATAATTCAGAATCAGAATTATGATAAAAAACAGAAAAATCTTTGCTTGGAGTCTAAGATTGTTTCTATGGAAAAACAAGTTAATCAAACAAACAGCAGGTAAATTCTGGGACTATCCTCATGGTTCAGTGACTGACTCCAAGCTTCCAGTGCAAGCGGCCCAGGTTGGATCCCTAGTAAGTTTATTAGATCCCACAGGACACAACTCAGAGCTCATATGCCACAACTAAAGAACAAAAATTGATGCAATAAAGACTGACAACCCTGTGTACCAGAACTAAGACCTGCCATATCCAAATAAAATTTTTAAGTAGAATATTTCATTTAAAAGGTCAACAAAATTGAAAAATGGGCAGAAGACCTAAGTATACATTTCTCCAAAGACATACAAACAGCCAGTCAGTTCAGTTCAGTTTAGTTGCTCAGTCGTGTCCAACTCTTTGCGACCCCATGAACTGCAGCACACCAGGCCTCCCAGTCCATCACCAACTCCCAGAGCCCACCCAAACTCATGTCCATTGAGTCAGTGATGCTATCCAGCCATCTCATCCTCTGTCATCCCCTTCTCCTCCTGCCCTCAATCTTTCCCAGCATCAGGGTCTTTTCTAATAAGTCAGTTCTTTGCATGAGGTGGCCAAAGTATTGGAGTTTCAGCTTCAACATCAGTCCTTCCAATGAACACACAGGACTGAGCTCCTTTGGGATGGAATGGTTGGATCTCCTTGCAGCCCGAGGGAATCTCAAGAGTCTTCTCCAACACCACAGTTCAAAAGCATCAATTCTTTGGCACTCAGCTTTCTTTATAGCTCAACTCTCACATCCACATATGACAACTGGAAAAACCATAGCCTTGACTAGATGGACCTTTGCTGACAAAGTAATGTCTCTGCTTTTTAGGTTGGTCATAACTTTCCTCCCAAGGAGTAAGTGTCTTTTAATTTCATGGCTGCAATCACCATCTGCAGTGATTTTGGAGCCCAAAAAATATAAACTCAGCCACTGTTTCCCCATCTATTTGCCATGAAGTGATGGGACTGGATGCCATGATCTTAGTTTTCTGAATGTTGAGTTTTAAGCCAACTTTTTCATTCTCCTCTTTCACTTTCATCAATAAGCTCTTTAGTTCTTCTTCACTTTCTGCCATAAGGGTGGTGTCATCTGCCTATCTGAAGTAATTGATATTTCTCCCGGCAATCTTGATTCCAGCTTGTGCTTCCTCCAGCCCAGCGTTTCTCATGATGTACTCTGCATAGAAGTTAAATAAGCATGGTGACAAAATACATATATACAGCTTTGACGTCCTCCTTTTCCTATTTGGAACCAGTCTGTTGTTCCATGTCCAGTTCTAACTGTTGCCCTCTGACCTGCATACAGATTTCTCAGGAGGCAGGTCAGGTGGTCTGGCATTCCCGTGTCTTTCAGAATTTTCCACAGTTTATTGTGATCCACATGGTCAAAGGGTTTGGCATAGTCAATAAAACAGAAATAGATGTTTTTCTGGAGTCCTCTTGCTTTTTCCATGATCCAGCGGATGTTGGCAATTTGATCTCTGGTTCCTCTGCCTTAAACCAGATTGAACATCTGGAAATTCACGATTCACATATTGCTGAAGCCTGGCTTGGAGAATTTTGAGCATTACTTTACTAGCGTGTGAGATGAGTGCAATTGTGTGGTAGTTTGAGCATTCTTTGGCATTGCCTTTCTTTGGGATTGGAATGAAAACTGACCTTTTCTGTGGCCACTACTGAGTTTTCCAAATTTGCTGACATATTGAGTGTAGCACTGTTACAGCATCATCTTTTAGGATTTGAAATAGCTCAACTGGAATTCCATCACCTCCACTAGCTTTGTTCATAGTGATGCTTCCTAAGGGCCCACTTGACTTCACATTCCAGGATGTCTGGCTCTAGGTGAGTGATCACACCATCGTGATTATCTGGGTCATGAAGATCTTTTTTGTACGGTTCTTCTGTGTATTCTTGCGACCTCTCCTTAATATCTTCTGCTTCTGTTAGGTCCATACCATTTCTGTCCTTTATTGAGCCCATCTTTGAATGAAATGTTCCTTTGGTATCTCTAATTTTCTTGAAGAGATCTCTAGTCTTTCCCATTCTATTGTTTTCCTCTATTTCTTTGCATTGATTACTGAGGAAGGCTTTCTTATCTCTCCTTGCTATTCTTTGGAACTCTGCATTCAAATGGGTATATCTTTCCTTTTAGCCTTTGCTTTTGACTTCTCTTCTTTTCACAGCTATTTGTAAGGCCTCTTCAGACAGCCATTTTCCTTTTTTGCATTTCTTTTTCTTGGGGATGGTCTTGATTCCTATCTCCTGTACAACATCACGAACCTCCATCCATAGTTCATCAGGCACTCTGCCTATCAGATCTAGTCCCTGAAATCTATTTCTCATTTCCACTGTATAATCATAAGGGATTTGATTTAGGGCATACCTAAATGGTTTACTGGTTTTCCCCACTTTCTTTAAGTCTGAATTTGGCAATAAGGAGTTTATGATCTGAGCCACAGTCCACTCCCGGTCTTGTTTTTGCTGACTGTATAGAGATTCTCCATCTTTGGCTGCAAAGAATATAATCAATCTGATTTCAGTGTTGACCATCTGGTGATGTCCATATGTAGTCTTCTCTTGCGTTGTTGGAAGAGGGTGTTTGCTATGACCAGTGCATTCTCTTGGCAAAACTCTATTAGCTTTTGCCTGCTTCATTCTGTACTCCAAGGCCAAATTTTCCTGTTACTCCAGGTGTTTCTTGACTTCCTACTTTTGCATTCTAGTTCCCTAAAATGAAAAGGACATCTTTTTTTGGTGTTAGTTCTAAAAGGTCTTGTAGGTCTTCATAGAACCATTCAACTTCTTCAGGGTTACTGCCAATAGTCACATGAAAAGATGTTCATCGTTGCTAACTAGCAATTGCTAATTAGAGAAATGCAAATCAAAACTACAGTCACACATCACCTCACACTGGTCAGAATGGTCATCATTAAAAAGTCTACAAATAAAAAGTGTTGAAGAGAGTGTGGAAAAAAGAGAACCATATTACACGGTTGGTGAAAATGTAAATTGGTTGCACCCACTGTGGAAAACAATATGGAAGTTCTTTAAAAAAGTAAAATAGCAACCCCCATCCTGGGCATAGATCCAGAAAGAACTACAATTCAAAAAGATACACACATCCCTATGATTATAGCAGCACTATTTACAGTAGCCAAGACATGGAAACCACCTACATGTCCATTAACAGATGAATGGATAAAAAAGATGTAGTACACCCACCCACCCACACCCACACACAGGAATATTACTCAGCCATGAAAAGGAATGAGACAATATCATTTGTAGCAATGCAAATGGACCTAGACATTATACCAAGTGAAGTCAGACAGAGCAGGACAAATATCATACTACATCACTCATATGTGGAATATAAACTATGACACAAATGAACACATATCTATGCAACAGAAACAAACTCACAAGCATAGAGAACAGATTTGTGGTTGCCAAGGGGGAGGAGAGTGGGAGAGGGAAGGATTGGAGCTTGGGATTAGCAGAAGCAAACTGGTAAATATAGGGTAGATAAACAACAAGGTCCTACTGTAGAGCCCAGGGAACTATATTCAATATCCTGTGGCAAATCAGAATAAAAAGAATATGAAAAAGAATACATATATATATATACACATATATATGTATAATTGAATCATTTTGCTATTTACAGAAATCAATACAATATTGTAAAGCAACTATGCTTCAATAGTTTTTTAAAAGTCAACAAAAATGAAAACAGACTTTTAAATGAGTACTACATGTTTTAACTAAATTTACTGAACTAGTCCATGAAGAAAATGCAACCTAAAGCTAAATTAACCAAATCCTTAACCTTAAGGAAAAAAGATTTTATATGAGAATCAAAAGAACTAATTATAATTAATTATAATTATTGTATAACATCTTTCATGTAAATAATGTTGTCTCAAGTGTGAGGAAAAGGTTCTTAGCATTCCTGCTGATACAATATAGGAGGTTAATTATAATTAGTCTATAAGACTGATAAAACATTATTGTCAAAACATTCAAAGAGAGAATTTAGAAAACTATTGTGAGATTGCCTGGAGAATCCCAGGGACGGGGGAGCCTCGTGGGCTGCCGTCTATGGGGTCGCACAGAGTCGGACACGACTGAAGCAACTTAGCAGCAGCAGCAACATTGTGAGATTATACAGGTTTTTTTTTTCATCTTTTGTTTTTGAGAGCAAAAGGTGAAATAGAAACCAGTAAAAGAAAACAAGTTTGGACAAAACTAGTGGTCAAAATCAATAAAATAAAAAAAGAAATGTGAGTCTGGCAGTTAAGAGGACTGATTTCCTTTTATCTAATCAGATTGCTAAATTGCAGGAGTTGGAAGAAATAAAGCAATAAGACATGGTTCCGACACACAACTTAGAGTAAGAAAAGAAGAGAAACTTCAGGACCTAATTCTAATTGATGGATGTCTCTACCGTCAAGTCGGAGATGAAAATGGCAACCCGCTCCAGTATTCTTTTCTGGAAAACCCTATGGACAGAGAAGCAGCCTGGCAGGCTACAGTCCATAGGGTCGCAAAGAGTCAGACACGACTAAACGACTTCACTTTCACTTGCCACTGCCAAGTGACCTGAAATGTACAAGTAAATGCCAAAGTCATTGGCCTCATCTCATCTGACATTCATGACATCTCATTTGACATTCATGATGAATCGTATATCAAGTATACAAGATCTCATTAGAGTGAACCTGCTTTTACAAACCTTTTATTTTTGTTTTCTAGCAGCTAACGTCATTTTATAGAAAAAAGTGAAACAGTAAAATTTTGGTGGGTATGTTACAGCTGACAGTTGAACTGAGGCCACTATCCACAGCAAAGAAAAATATAATCAGGTAATTAATGACTCAGGCTTTCCTTGTAGCTTAGTGGTAAAGAGTCTTTCTGCCAATGCAGGAGACACAGGTTTGATTCCCAGGTCAGGAAGATGAGCATGAATGGAGAATGAAACAGCAACCCACTTTAATATTCTAGCCTGGGAAATTCCATGGACAGAGGAACCTGGCGGGCTATACAGTCCATGGTGTTGCAAAGAGTTGGTCACAGTTTATCCCCTGTGCTGTGCTGTGCTTACATGCTCAGTCGTGTCCGACTCGTTGAGACCCCATGGACTGTAGCTGACAAGACTCCTCTCTCTAAAGAACACTCCAGGCAAGAATACTGGAGTCGGTTGACATGCCCTCCTCAATGAAGCCACTAGTTAACAACAATAATTAATAACTCAGGTTACTTACGATTATATCACTTATGTGTTATTCCCTACACATCTTTAAGCAAGACATATATTAGCTGCAAAAAGAGCATATAGAAATATGTAAGATACTTCTTTCTCTAGTATTAAAAAATATGTAATTTAAGTATACTTGGGGAAACAAATATAAAGACAAGAACCAGTTGCTGTAAGGGAGGCAGATAATAGTTAGCTTCAAAGTAAAATGATTAGCTAAACAACAAATGTGTGAGGTAGATGTACTGAAAACCTGCTCCTTCTCATATGCTTATAACATTAGCTTGAATTATGTATTCATAGATTATATGTACTTTTCGACATTATAACAATTATCTGTTTCAAAAAACTATTTTAGGATTTTTTTTTTCACCTACACTTCTCATTCTTCTTTGCAGGTACTGATTTTAAAATAATTTATTTGGAAAATAGTGCATAGTTTTAAATAATTTCTATGTAGCCCATTATTATTAAATTGGTTAAAGCTTACTTTGGATGCTATTATTTTAAATAATTTAAGCAATATTTTTTGTGTTTACTAAATGGTAGGAGAAACAAAAATCATAAAATATTTAACATATCTAAGTTTTTTTCTTTTGGGCCTTATAAAAACCATATTGTTAGTAGAAGATATGATTCTCAGGGGAAAAAACACTAAGTTTAAGATTATACATTTTATAATATTTCTGTGTAGAAATTTAGCCCACAGTTATATTATATACATACTGACTTCTCATTGAGATGAATATCAATAAATTGATTGACCTAAGAGATAAATATTGAATTTTAGCAAGCCCAAGGTCTAAACTCATATTAGACAATTCTTCTTGATATTTCCTAGGATGCAAAGTCAATAAATGAATTGTGATATTTATATTCTGAATAATTTCCCAAGTCTGCAAGAAAGTTGGTTTTTTACACTGTTATGGAGAAGTGCTGACCAGTTTACGTCTATATTCTGAGAGTACTTCCTAAAAATACCCAAATGAAATATCTCTCATCTTGTTGCTCTAACAATTCACTCATTTTAATAACATTGAATATTATACCAATTCAGTACTATTTCTCATATTCAACATATATTTTCATTTACTAGATTTCTTTTTATATGTCACCACTATATTTAGGCTTTTTTGACAAGAGTCTAGCCTCTGAAGTTAGACCAGAAATAAAATAAAATTAGTTACTGGGTGAAATGTTATTTGTTGATAGTTTGGCAGTAATTAAAATAAGCATAGAGATGTTTGCACAAATTGTTTTTAACTTAAGTGAATAAAGGTTCTGGAATTCTATACGTAAGTTTCCTTTCTGCAACAGAGATACTGCATTCTCCTCCCTATCACCTAAGTTTAATGGCTTGGGTCTAATCAAGAGCTGACAGCAGCATTAGGCATATGCTTAAGTTTTAAACAGGCATCAAGGCACCTGCTTAAAAGTGAATTCACAGCCCTGATGATGATAGCTTGAATTTCTAAACCAGGAATTTGTTACTATCAACAGCCAGTTGGTATATACAGTTAACCTAATAAGTGTTCTGAACAGTGCCCCAAAATATTGTTATCCTGTTGTTTCCACCCTGAGTCTTGATTCCAAGGAAGGGAATAATGTATAGAGCTCTTCCTATCTCAATCTCCTCAAAGAATGTGGTGGTATAACTGAAGATACATGAAGTTACTACAAGTACAGCGTATCTTTAATATTTTTCTTCAGTGTAATTAGAGGGACTTCCCTGGTGGCTCAGACGGTAAAGCATCTGACTACAATGCAGGAGATCTGGGTTTGATCCCTGGGTTGGGAAAGATCCCCTGGAGAAGGAAATGGCAACTCACTTCAGTACCCTTGCTTGGAAAATCCCATGGACAGAGGAGCCTGGTAGGCTACAGTCCATGGGGTTATAAAGAGTTGGACAAAACTGAGCAACTTCACTTCACTTTTCAGTGTAATTTTACCAAATGTTAGATATATCTTATATTTATATATACTTGCTGGAGAAGGCAATGGCACCCCATTCCAGTACTCTTGCCTGGAAAATCCCATGGAAGGAGGAGCCTGGTGGGCTGCAGTCCATGGGGTCGCTGCCGGACACAACTGGGCGACTTCACTTTCACTTTTCACTTTCATGCCTTGGAGAAGGAAATGGCAACCCACTCCAGTGTTCTTGCCCAGAGAATCCCAAGGATGGGGGAGCCTGGTGGGCTGCCGTCTATGGGGTCGCACAGAGTCGGACACGACTGAAACGACTTAGCAGCAGCAGCATATATACTCACTAGAGTTGCCATAACAAATACCGCACAGTGGGTGATTTAACAGAAACTTATTTCCTCATATTTCTGGATCTTTCCTGGTGGTTCAGATGGTAAAGAAGACAATTGCCAATTCAGGAGATGCAAGTTAGATCCCTGGGTCAGGAAGATCTCCTGGAGAAGGAAATGGCAACCCACTCCAGTATTCTAGCCTGGGAAATTCCATGGAAAGAAGAGACTGGCAGGCTACAGTCCATGGGGTTGCAAGAGAGTCAGATACAACTTAGTGACTAAACAACAACAACAACAATTCATGCAAACTAACATAGAAAGCTCTTAGAAAAAAATGACTGACGTGTCAATGAATGAATGGTTATTAGCAGTACTGGTATCTATATAGTCACCAGGTTAAGCAATTTACATGTGCTATTTAATTTTATTTTCTAAATACCCAATGAGATAAATGCTACTATTATTTGTATTTTACAAGTGAGGATAGTGGGACTGACATAGGTAAACTAAACTAGTAAATGGAATAAACATATTCAAAACAAGGTCTTTCCAGCTATAGAATTCACACTCTTAACAACCATGCTACCATTTCTCTCCCATATTTCTCAATGGCGGTAACAGTCTCAGTAAACATTTCCCCATCTGGTCTCAAACCGTAACTGTTTTCCGTCATGCTTCTTCCCTCCCACTTCACTTAGTAGGTGACCATCTTTATTCCAAAATATATTAATAGTAACAGTACAAACAAAACATATTGCACCTATTTCTCCTTTACTTTCTATTCTCCTTTGGTTTAAATTTATTAAGAACTGTATGTTTCTGCAAGATTGTGATTATATTTGCAAACTAAACCAACAAATAGGATTGCCTCATCATATGAAAATGATATAATCCCAATTAGAGGGAAAGAGAAGGATCAAACAGTGAAAAAGATTACTATGACAGAGCTGCACCTCTGGAAGAAAGAATACAGATGATTGATGACTTATCCTGTTTTCCTAGCTCCAAATTCAATATGCTTTCCACAAGAGCAAGTTGCTTAGTGAACTGGAATAACTAATTGTACAGATCAAATGTGTTTTTGATGGGTCTCGAATTTCTAAAAAGTTGTTTGCAACGATGCTTAATTACTGTTTGTGAAACCAATATGCTGTCCTGAGTTCTTAACTCTACCAGTTTTCAATTTTTGTCCCTCTTTTTTTCTTTTCCAGTTTGCTTTTACTGCCTGCTTTAGCTCAGTAGAATGAGTATTCCTGAATCTCAAATTTAAAGAGTATATAACAGATTCCCTGAACCTTTCTTGGAAAGACATTAATGAAAAATAAGATGTCAGTTTAATATAATTTGTCACTATTCACTGCAAATCCTTCCTGGTGGACTCCCATGAGCAATCTTTCATGCACATTTACTCATTTTTTGGTCTTATCTGCTCACCTAACCTTTAGAGAACTTAATTAAGTACTTCTAAAAGTAATATCATATACTTCATAGAAACAGAATTTTCCATTAAAAGTTACGAAAACAAATGGGTAAGAACTTGCATAGTTGAAAAGAAAGACAAAGTGAAGATGTCAGCTAAATGAAGATAAAAGATGAAAAGAAAATTACTGTGTCATCAAAAAGATAATGAAGTTGAAAGAAATAAAGAAGATGAGACATTTTCTAGGAGGTATAAAACAGTTAGACTAGAGCCAATAAAAAAGAAAGAAACTTTGGTAAAGGAAATGTCACTGATTCGATATTGTGAAAGCTGAAATTAACATTTTATTTTATGCTTTTATAGGCTAACAAATAAAAAAGGGTACTTAAACAAGCAATATCTGATTTTTCCACAGATCAGGGTACAGATTGTATGACGTTATCTCTATAGGAATACAACCTAATCATGTGGCACTATGACACCAAGAAGCGATGTGAAAATGCATTTTGAAAAAGACCTTGAGCTTGTGTGCCACATACAGAAGGAAGCAAATGCATTTTTTAATCCCTAGAAAGGATGAAAAGGAAATTGCTAGGATATACACCTTTGAAAGAAATCTACAAGGAAACAAAAATCCATTCTAACCCAAACACTCTAACCTAAGATTAGTTTCATTATCAGTGAATTTAAAAATAATAACTGTCTGAAGTATGAAGTTTTGAAAATGTTAGTCACTCAGTTGTGTCTGTGACCCCATGGACTGCAGCCTGCCAGGTTCCTCTGTCCATGGAATTCTCTACTTTATATTTTCAAAATATAATCTCATACTTCAAACATGTGTGATAACAAGTAATGGTGAGATACCATTGTCATAATCTGACAAAGGTGAAAACACTGCCAATATCTAGAGTAGCTAAAGGTGTGAAGAACAGATACTTTAAGTCAGAGAAGGTGACAGTCCAAAATATGAACATATTCATGAAGAACAGCACAACATAAATGAATGTTAAATGTAGATATACTTGACTCAATGACCTTATTCTGAAGAGTTCATTCTAAGCAGAAACTATAATATGGATAAAGATATAATTCAGAGCAGTGTTGAGTCACGTCTCCTTTCTCTCTCTGTCCTAGTTTCCAAGATGTTCTCTCAGGCAGTTTCTCATCCTTGATGCTATTCACATTTTGAGCCAGATAATTCCGTGTTGTGGGCACTTTTGTGCACTGTAGGATGTCTAGAGGCATCCCTGGCCTCTACCCATCGGATAAGTGTTACTCCTCCTGTTATGACAACCAAAATGTCTCCAAACATTGCCAAATGTCTTGTAGAGAACAAAATCTCCCCCGTTGAGAACCACTGGCCTCCTACTTCTAAGTATTTTAATCCAATAAAGTTATGTGTTTAATATGCCAAAATAATATAGAGTGAAGCAGTAAAGAATACAGTGTCTGAAGTCAAAGTACCCGGATGAAATCTCTGTCACTTAGAATTTACTTTTGACAACTGATTTAACTCATTTGTAAAGCAAGAATGGTACTACCTCAAAGTACAATTCATGAAAGAATGTGTGTATATGAAGTACCAAGAACAGCATCTTGCTCATTGCATGCAATTTTATAAATGTTTATAAATAATCAAATGCTATTTGATTATTATAGCCGTAATCTTTCAGGGACATTGAGCTGGTTTTTTGTTGACACACAGAGGACTCTTTTACTTTGTCTCCCCAGCTTAACTACATATCAAATTGGAGTATACACATATAGTATGAATAGCTATCCTTTGGAGGAAATAGTGGCTGATTGTAAGCACCGTGAGAATTGGAATTAGTTGTATGCATACATACATCTCTGTATCTTTAAGACTCCAGCTTAAGGCCTGGTATACAGCAGGCACTCAAGAAACAGTTGTAAATGTTCAGATCAATTGCTGGAGGAATGATGCAGACATTGGTAATTTCAGGTGTATTGTCTGAGATTCCAAAAAAAGCCTAAAATGGGTAAGACTGATTTATTATTAATATATATCCAATACTATCCTTTATGATGCAGAATTTATATATCAAAAATCATAGTCATGCTTGAGAGTTTTACAGAAAGCACTACTCTGCTATCAGAAGTAATTATGAAAACAAACAAGTGTTCAGCCATATTTCTTGCATCACTGAGGAATAAATAAAAAGAATAAAAATAATTTAAAATTTAATTTATCTGCATCTACAGTCTGCATCCAAGTCTACACTGTTGACATTTGATGTTTAAACTTCAGTGGAGATATTCAAATATTCCCTCTCTTGTGTGTGTGTATGTGTTGTGTTGTGTATCCTTGCCAAACAGCTCTACAAATGAAAACTGAGAAGAAACTTTTGAAATATAATTCTCCCAGCAATAAGGATTTTTATTGTCAATCTAAAAACAGCTGACACTCCCTGAAAGTAGGAACATAAAAATAAAATATAGCACACATCCTCCATTTGCCTACACTTGAAGGAAATGAGAAGTTCTCACAATTGTTATGGCAGTTAATGTTACCACATTTGGTAGTTTTCAACAAAAGAAAAAGGGGGGAAAAGATCTCCTGAGCCTTAGGATACCTCCCCGCTTTTCAAATTGAAGCAGATTAAGAAGCTATACACTGAAAATAAATCTTCATGAGGGAAATGTAGTTCATCTTCTTCATCGTTCTTTTCGACAATCATTTTCTGCTAATTATAGGACCAAAAAAAGCAACCCTTGCACTAAAATTGCTGGAGTCCTTTCTTTTTCTACTTTCAAAACTAAAATTTTTCAGAGCCAGAACTTTTGATTCCTTCTCCTACTGGTCTCCACAAATATTCCAGACCTTCACTACTCTTTTCAAGACTTCTACTCCTTCTGCTCTAGAGAAACCTTTCTTCCTACTTCCCTGAAAAACATAGTCAACCAGGCATTAAGTGTCTCAGTGACCTGCTTAAAATGTATCTGTTTTAAAGATCTTCCCATATTAGCTGCATCTATCTCAACCCCTTCCCAGGGATGGCGATTCATCAAGTCTTCTTTTTCCTACCCAAATCTGCATTCTCTCCTTTCTCAATGGACTCTTTTTTTTTTAGAATTTTAGATTTAAATTTGGAATTTTAGATTTAAATCTAAATCTAAAATTTAGAGTTTAGAATGCAAATTTGTTCAAATTTTTCTAATCATAAAAAACTTGTACTTGACAGTACCTCTAGCTTCCCTGTAGCTGGGAGACCTGGGCTTGACCCCTGGGTTGGGAAGATACCCTGGAGAAGGGAAAGGCTACCCACTCAAGTATTCTGGCCCAGAGAATCTGACCCCACTATACAGTCCGTGGGGTCACAAAGAGTTGGACATGACTGAAGGAAATGGCAACCCACTCCAGTATTCTTGCCTGGAGAATCCCAGGGACAGGGGAGCCTGGTGGGCTGCCGTCTATGGGGTCGCACAGAGTTGGACACGACTGAAGCGACTTAGCAGCTGCAGCAGAGTGACTTTCACTCACTCACTAGCTTCCCTGTAGCTATTGCTCTATTTGAGCATCCCTCTGCAATTATCATATTAAAGGAGTAACTAGTGCTCTTTTTCACTCATTTCAGTTCCAATATGGCTCTACCCATTCCAACGTAGCCTCTGATCACATTCACTAAAGTCCTTCTTGGGAAGATCAGCAACAAATCCCACATTTCCACAATCTAAACTCCTCCTGAAAAATGCAAAACAATTAATTTATAATTATTTTCAGGCCTT
Organism: Bison bison bison; assembly: GCF_000754665.1. Lineage (NCBI taxonomy): Eukaryota > Metazoa > Chordata > Mammalia > Artiodactyla > Bovidae > Bison > Bison bison. Next base: position 11,792,122 of record NW_011494753.1, on the reverse strand, counting down.
TCTTCCTCCCCAACCAAAGCTCTCCGGTTCTGTCCTTTCTTCTATATTACTTTTCTTCTAAAGAGGGATCTCCCTTGCCAAGCAGGTTTCTTTGGGATTTTATGATGGAGGGTCAGGAAGAAAAAGCAAAGAGCTAAATATGCTGAAGGAAATTAGGGAGAACCTTTTTATTTTTTTTTTATTTTTTTTTATTATTTTTTTTAATTCTATTGTATTTTTAAACTTTACAATATTGTATTAGTTTTGCCAAATATCGAAATGAATCCGCCACAGGTATACATGTGTTCCCCATCCTGAACCCTCCTCCCTCCTCCCTCCCCATACCATCCCTCTGGGTCATCCCAGTGCACCAGCCCCAAGCATCCAGTATTGTGCATTGAACCTGGACTGGTAATTCATTTCATACATGATATTATACATGTTTCAATGCCATTCTCCCAAATCATCCCGCCCTCTCCCTCTCCCACAGAGACCATAAGACTGTTCTATACATCAGTGTCTCTTTTGCTATCTCGTACACCTTTTTAAAAATGGTGTTCAAAGTGTAGTTATACTGAGGGAAGTAAATGAGATAAAAGTGAGAAAGTTAAGAAATTTGAATGTGGTTGTAAGTTTTCTCCATAATATTAGACATAAAAAGGGGAAATTATGTTGCTTAGAAATTATTTTTATACTGCCTAAAAATATGCTTTTTATTATGACATTTCTCAGAGAATGGACAATTGTTACACTTAGTTTCCCTGACTTCTCATCATTTTACGTGGCTAATTACACTCACCTTCTTGAAGGTCTCTAGTTTCTTCTCTCCTATAGCTTTCCTGGACCTCATTTTGGTATCTCCATCATCCTTATTAATATTACCCATGAACTTCTCTTCTTTCCTATTCAAGAAAGTCCTAGATTGGAGACTAACCTCAATTCCTTCCTCTCTCTAGCAAAACCATCCCCTCTTGCACTGAAGGTACTTATTATGGGCTGAATTGTGTGCTCACAATTCATATGTTAGGTCATATGTTAGGGCCCTCATCTCCAGTACCTCAGAAAGTGACTGTGTGTGGAGATAAGATCATTAAAGAGAGGATTAGGTTAAAAAGAGGTTTTTTCAGGATAGGGCTTAATCCACTGTTAATGATGTCATAAGAAGAAATCCAGACTCACAGACACTAGGACCATGTGGCCAGAGGAGGGACCATGTGAGGACACAGCAAGCCAAACAGGAAGGAAAACCTCAGAATAAAGCCAAACTGCCTGACAGCCTGGTCTTGGACCAGCTAACCTCCAAACTGTGAGAAAACAAAATCCATTGTTTAAGCCAACCAGTTTGTGCTGTTTCATTATAGCAGTCCTAGCAATAACAATACTTACTTGTTTTGGTATTAGACCAAATAAAGATTAAGTCCTGCTGAAGTCTGGTTCTAATTCTATATTCTGAAACAGAATCATTGGATATTAAAGCTGGAAATGTCTTAGATACTACTTAGCTGAGGTTTTCATTTTTGTGAGGGTCACTAGAGTCCTTTGTAAAATTCATGAAAACCAGAGTCCTATCCTCAGCACAGTGAACATGAGAACATATACATAATTTTGCACATATTTTATCTCACCAGGAACTGATTTTCTTCATATAGGTGGAATACAAATTAAAAAAAATATATTTATCAATAAATAATTCTCACCTATTTTTCAGAAAAAAATTAAAAGTCACGTTCTAAAACCAAATAGAAATGAACGGCAACTATTGTAAAAACTAATCTGACTCAACAGTAAATTCCAATGAGAAATCTGATTTAAAAGCTTTAACTTACTTTAACATAGCAGTATCTTTGGTATTCAATAATTTGTGACTGTTATCATTTGGGGATATGATGTAGTGAAAAAATCTGGCTCACTATACAAGATGGCAAGCCATACTACATAGAATTAGAATAACCATTACTCTCTCTGCCAGTCAAGGATAGGATTGTGAGAAGAGACAAACATTCTCCTAAACCCTTTGGAGAAATTCTAGTCACATCATTTCCTCCAGTCAATAAGGTCACTTTTGGCAAGCACTGCATCACTGATCCTGTCTATTTCAGCAAGAAAATAAAATAAATCCATATTTTGATGTTAAGGTCATCGTCACAAAGGTAACTTTCAAAAAGTTTTTCACTACTTTGATATATCCAGAGATTTCTGCCAATGGATAAAATGACAAGACTGTCATTCTCAACTCTGGGCTTTAGAAGCTCTTTGCCTGGAATTGGAAACTATGTATATTTGTCAGCTCCCATCCTCCTCTCACAGAATGAAAACTTGGCCAAAAGAGCCCCTTCTTTTCAACAGCATTCACAGGCAATAGAAGGGCCTTAAATCAGAAGATTTGCCTTATTCACTGAAGCAAAATATCTGCCAACTGAGCCAATCCATAACTGCATTTCTCCCTGTCAAGCTTTTCTGTGACTGGGCTTTCCTAGACTCTCCAAAGAAGTGAAACTTCGGCTTTAAAGTTAAGTCAACAATTAAAAAGGCAGCCAACTTCTTGGTTCTCAAAAACTTGGTTATGCATGAATTTGTGACAAAACTTCTGGAAAAGAAAACAATTTTAAAACCTGGCTCTGAGGAAGCCGGTATCTTTCAAAGCAGTAAGCAAGCTCCTTTTCAAGACTGCTGGCTAGGTCTTTGACACAAATACATGCTCCTGACAAAAGCAATGAGAAGTAATAAAAATGTGACTTATCTAAAGTGGGAAATCCAGATGGATAACCATGACTGTATATCCTTCGCTGGGACACAGTAAACTTTTTTTTTCCTCCTAGCCAAAGGCTTCCTCAGTGAAAAATTCTCACCATTTTGAAAGCATCTATGGTCACTGTCATTTCTAAAAGTGACTCAGGTATGAAAACCTTTCTTTAGCTCTGTGTGTGTGTGCTCAGTTGTGTCTGACACTTTTGACCCCATAGTCTGTAGTCTACCAGGTTCCTCTGACCATGGAATTTTCCAGGCAAGAATACTGAAGCTGGTTGCCATTTCTTACTGGAGGGGATGGATCTTCCCGATCCAGGGATGGAACTCGTGTCTCTATGTCTCCTGCACTGGCTGGCAAATTCTTTACCACTCTGCACATAAATCAAGAAAACCAAGGTCTGACAATATGGAAAAATAATAGTAGTGTCATCTAGGTGTATGCTAAGTCACTTCAGTCGTGTCCAACTCTGTGCGACCCCATAGACGGCAGCCCACCAGGCTCCCCCGTCCCTGGGATTCTCCAGGCAAGAACACCGGAGTGGGTTGCCATTTCCTTCTCCAATGCATGAAAGTGAAAAGTGAAAGTGAAGTTGCTCAGTCATGTCCGACTCTTAGCGACCCCATGGATGGCAGCCTACCAGGCTCCTCCATCCATGGGATTTTCCAAGTAAGAGTACTGGAGTGGGGTGCCATTGCCTTCTCCAATCTAGGTGTATATATTGGAAGGGAAATGACACAGTTGTGAATCCCTCCTACTTTCAGAGTCTTAGAAAAAATGTCAGCAAGTCTGATGTATGTGAAACTATTTCTTAAAGACATTGTTTCTATTTTCTACTGTGGCTTTGATCACAAAGTAGCTTAATAACACCCAAAGAGTAAGAGGGTACCAAGTGTGTTCAACTTTCTGTGACTTCCTGTGCTTAGCAATATAGCAAGTGAAATTTTACCTATAGAAGAAAAAATATATAAAGCTACAAAGCTCATTCCCACATCAAAGAATCACCAGGAAAGTATCAACAGGAAAGAGACAGCATGTGCTCATTAATAGTCTCTTCTCAGTCACCATGCAGTACTGGCCACTTTTCCCTCTCTGCCTCAGGCTCCTGCGGTGATCAGTGGTACTGGTGTGTAGTGTTGCTCTTGCTTATCCAAGTCACTATGCCATAGCTGACACTGTGTGTGATGGCTGCCAGTACGTGTTAACGTGTCTGCTTCCGATCTCAAGGGAAATGATACCTGCACCAACTAGGCTTTTCGACTGCTGCTGCCACCAGATAGTCTGGAGCTTCTCGCTGCTGAAGCTACTGGTACAGCCAACAAGCACCCAAAGCAATCCAGGGCAGGGCTGTGTCTTCTGCCAAGATGAAAAAACCTAGATAGTACGTTAAAAAGCAGAGACATCACTTTGCTGACAGAGGTCCATATAATCAAAGCTATGGTTTTTCCAGTAGTCGTGTATAGATGTAAAAAAAGGCTGAGCACTGAAGAACTGATGCCCTTGAACTGCGGTACTAGAGAAACTCTTGAGAGTCCTTGGACTGCAAGGAGATCAAACCAGTCAATCCTAAAGGAAATCAACCCTCAATAATCATTGGAAGGACTGATGCTGAAGCTGAAACTCCAATATTTTGGCCACCTGATACAAAGAGCCAACTCACTGGAAAAGACCCGGATGATGGGAAAGATTGACGGCAGGAGGAGAAGGGGTGACAGAGGGTGAGACGGTTGGCTGATATCACCAACTCAATGGACATGAATTTGAGCAAATTCCGGGAGGTGCTGAAGGACAGGGAAGCCTGGTGTGCTGCAGTTCATGGGGTTGCAAGAGTTGGACACAACTGAGTGACTGAACAACAAAAGTATGGACGTGAGAGTTGGGCCATAAAGAAGGCTGAGCAGTGAAGAACTGATGTTTTCAAACTGTGGTGCTGGAGAAGACTCTTGAGAGTCCCTTGAATAGTAAGGAGATCAAACTAGTCAGTCCTAAAGGAAATCAACCCTGACTATTCAAAGGACTGATGCTGAAACTGAAGCTCCAATACTTTGGCCACCTGATGTGAAGAGCCAACTCACTGGAAAAGACTCTGATGCTAAGAAAAACTGAGGGCAAGAGGAGAACTGGGCGACAGAGGATGAGATAGTTGGATGGCATCATTGACTCCATGGACTTGAGTTAGAGCAAACTCAGGGAGTTTGAAGAGAGTTTGAAGGACAGGGAAGCCTGGTGTGCTGCAGTTTATGGGGTCACAAAGAGTCGGACACAACTTAGCAACTGAATGATGACTATCAGTAAAGTATTCTACAGGGAGGTAGACTTTACTGAGCTTTAGACAGATGCCTCAGCTATCTCCATTAACTGACATTAAATAACAGAAAATTAGTTCATTGTGTCTGTTATTCACATATATATACACACATACACACACAGAGTATCAGAGAGGTATCTGTTCTCACAATACCTATAACAGAACTATTCCTTATTTTTAATCACCTTAACCACAGTCATCACAGAGACCTGTTCTACCTCCAAAGGCTCTCTTTCAAGGAATGACACCACCATCTAATCAGTCAGGAAATTGAAATCCTAGAGCCCGTTGAACAGTATTAGTGGCAGTTCATATGACTTTTTTAAGTGTAGTATATTTCAGTGTACAAAGAGATTCACAAGTCAACTTGGGAAGCCTTAAGACTCCTGAGAAAAGAAGAGAGGTGAAAGGCAAAGGACAAAAGGAAAGATATACCAATTTGAATGGAGAGTTCCAAAGAATAGCGAGGAGAGATAAGAAAGCCTTCTTCAGTGATCAATGCAAAGAAAAAAAGGAAAACAACAGAATGGGAAAGACTGGGGATCTCTTCAAGAAAATTAGGACAGAAATGGTATGGACCTAACAGAAGCAGAAGATATTATGAAGAGGTCTCAAGAATACACAGAACTATACTTAAAAGACCTTTATGACACACCCAGATAATGATGATGTAATCACTCACCTAGAGCCAGACATCCTGGAATAAGAAGTCAAGTGGGCCTTAAGAAGCATCATTACAAACAAAGCTTGTGGTGATGGAATTCCAGTTGAGCTATTTCAAATCCTAAAAGATAATGCTGTTAAAGTGCTGCATTCAATATGCCAGCAAATTTGGAAAACTCAGCAGTGGCCACAGGACTGAAATAGGTCTGTTTTCATTCCAGTTCCAAAGAAGGGCAATGCCAAAGAATGTTCAAACTACCACACAATTGCACTCATCTCACACACTAGTTGGAGAAGGCACTGGCACCCCACTCCAGTACTCTTGCCTGGAGAATCCCATGGATGGAGAAGCCTGGTGGGCTGCAGTCCATGGGGTCCTGAAGAGTCGGACACGACAGTGACTTAGCAGCAGCAGCGGCACACACTAGTAAAGTAATGCTCAGAATTCTCGAATCCAGGCTTCAACAGTATGTGAACGGTGAACTTCCAGATATTCAAGCTGGATTTAGAAAAGGCAGATGAACCCAAGATTAAATTGCCAACATCCGTTGGATCATAGAAGAAAACAAGAGAATTCCAGAAAAAAATCTACTTCTGCTTTATTAACTATGTGAAAGGCTTTGACTGTGTATATCACAACTAACTGTAGAAAATTCTTTAAGAGATGGGAATACCAGACCACCTGACCTACCTCCTGAAAGATCTGTATCCAGGTCAAGAAGCAACAGTTAGAACTGGACACGAAACAACAGACTTGTTCCAAATTGGGGAAGGAGTATGCCAGGGCTGTATATTGTCACCCTGCTCATTTAACTTCCGTGCAGAGTACATTGTGCAAAATGCCAGGTTGGATGAAGCACAAGCTGGAATCAAGATTGTTGGGAGAAATATCAATAACCTCAGACACAGATGACAGCACCCTTATGGCAGAAAATGAAGAGGAACTAAAGAGCCTCTTGATGAAAGTGAAAGAAGAGAGTGAAAAAGCTGGCTTAAAACTCAACATTCAAAAGACAAAGATTATGTCATCCAGTCCCATCACTTAGTGGCAAACAGATGGAGAAACAATGGAAACAGTGATAGATTTTATTTTGGGGGGCTCCAAAATCACTGCAAATGGTGACTGCAGCCATGAAATTAAAAGATGCTTCCTCCTTGGAAGAAAAGTTATAACAAACCTAGACAGCATATTAAAGAGCAGAGGCATTACTTTGCTGACAAAGGTCCATATAGTCAAAGCTATGGTTTTTCCAGTAGTCATGTATGGATGTGAGAGCTGGACCCTAAAGAAGGCTGAGTGCTGAAGAATTGATGCTTTTGAACTGTGGTGTTGGAGAAGACTCTTGAGAGTCCCTTGGACTGCAAGGAGATCCAACCAGTCAATCCTTAAAGGAGATCAGTCCTGAATGTTCACTGGAAGCAGTTGGTGAAGCTGAAACTCCAATACTCTGGCCACCTGATGGGAAGAACCGACTCATTGGAAAAGACCCTGATGCTGGGAAAGATTGAAGGCAGGAGGAAAAGTGGACCATAGAGGATGAGATGGTTGGATGGCATCACCAACTCAATAAACATGAGTTTGAGCAAGCTCTGGGAGTTGGTGATGGACAGGGAAGTCTGCTGTGCTGCAGTCTATGGGGTCACAAAGAGTTGGACATGACTGAGCGACTGAACTGAGTGACTGAAGACTCCTGAACACACAGCTTCTATCTATGAGGTGCCAGCAAAGGCAGATCATTCCTCAATGATTCTAATCAAATACAGTGTTCTCTCACATTCTACAATGCCCCTGCCCAAACCCATGTACACCACCCCAGCCATCACCTTTGCCTCTACATTGTGATGTGGCACAAGGAGACATATAGGAAAAAGCTGCACAGAAAAGGCACCACAGGGCTCCACGTATCCCATAGGTAACTTCAGGAGAATATTCTGAATAAGCCCCAATAACCTAAAGTGGCCCTTGGAGCAGCAGCAAATAGTTTTCGAGAGCTTGCACTTCCTGCCAGTGACTTGAGTCAAGTTTTGGAACACCTCCCAAGGGCTTAGAAACTTCCAAGAAAAACCTCCTTTGGCATTCACAAGCTTCACTTACAATGCATCAATAGGCAGCCGTGTATCGATCCACTGTGAATTTGGAGGATACATGTTCATTTTCCATCTTGTTGGACATTAAATGTGCCTTCATTTTGGTTACAAGTTTATGACTCCCAAGTTCTAGCCCTGAATAAATTATTGGTTTTATTATCCTATTTTTAAAAATTTTTGGCTATACCACATGGGATGTGGGATATTAGTTCCCCAATTAGGGACTGAACCTACACCACCTGCTGTGGAAACACAGAGCCTTAACCACAGGCCCACTATGGAAGTCCCTTTATTAACCTATTATTAAGAGCAAATATTTGTATCTGTATGTATTAGTCAGGGTCCTCACACCTGTACAACACTGATATATTTTGAAGACCTAAGGTTTAAAATTCATACTGATTAAGAATAAATCCACACAGTGCTTTGTGCTATTTTACAACATGATAGCATGAGACAACAAGAAAACTTTATGGTTGACATAATTTATTTCATTGCTTTGCATCCAATCTAGTATTATTAAAAAAAAAGTATAGTCACATCTTTTCAAAAGAAGTCAATTTCTGTTTTTTTGAAACTTAAAAAGTTAAATTTATAGAAAAGTTGCAAGAACTGACATATATCCTTCACCCAGAAGGCCCATTCAGTTTTATCAACTGTTTCAATAATCTCCTCTGTGAAACTGGCCAGTACAAAATAGCTCCAACTGTCATGTCTCTTCAGTCTCCTTCAGTCCAGCATGGTGGGTATGGACCACCTTCCTAGTCAGTCACTGTCCTCATGAGGGTCCCTGTTGTGTCATGCCCTTGAACCACCTTCTTTCTCTGAATGAAGACCTCACATGGGGCCACCGCTTTGCTCAAGCCCTGATTCCTCCTGGTTCCACAATTAACTTCCTTATTCCAAACAGCCTCATGAATTTGGATTGAATTGTTTGCATTATAATCTCTCCCTTTAAAGGGTACTGAGTTCTGATTTAGCTGCTAGTGAAACTGTCAAGGCTTCTTGATCCTTTAGGGCTTGTTTCGTGCTTTATTCAGTCAGTTTAGTCACTCAGTCATGTCCGACTCTTTGCGGCCCTGTGAATCGCAGCACACCAGGCCTCCCTGTCCATCACCAACTCCTGGAGCCCACCCAAAGTCATGTGCATCGAGTCGGTGATGCCATCCAGCCATCTCATCCTCTGTCGTCCCCTTCTCCTCCTGCCCCCAATCTCTCCCAGCATCAGGGTCTTTTCCAATGAGTCAACTCTTCGCATGAGGTGGCCAAAGCATGGGAGTTTCAGCCTCAGCATCAGTCCTTCCAATGAACACCCAAGACTGATCTCCTTTAGGATGGACTGGTTGGATCTCCTTGCAGTCCAAGGGACTCTCAAGAGTCTTCAACACCACAGTTCAAAAGCATCAATTCTTTGGTGCTCAGCTTTCTTCATAGTCCTACTCTCACATCCATACATGGCCACTGGAAAAACCATAGCCTTGACTAGATGGACCTTTGTTGGCAAAGTAATGTCTCTGCTATTTAATATGCTACCTAGGTTGGTCATAACTTTCCTTCCACGGAGTAAGAGTCTTTTAATTTCATGGCTGCAATCACCATCTGCAGTGATACTGGAGCCCAAAAAAATGAAGTCTGACACTGTTTCCATTGTTTCCCCATCTATTTCCCATGAAGTGATGGGACCAGATGCCGTGATTCACTTTTATGAATGTTGAGCTTTAAGCCAACTTTTTCACTCTCCTCTTTCACTTTCATCAAGAGGCTTTTTGCCATAAGGGTGGTGTCATCTGCATATCTGAGGTTATTGATATTTCCCCTGACAATCTTGAATCCAGCTTGTGCTTCTTCCAGCCCAGCATTTCTCATGATGTATTCTGCATATAAGTTAAATAAGCAGGGTGACAATATACAGCCTTGATATACTCCTTTTCCTATTTGGAACCAGTCTGTTGTTCCATGTCCAGTTCTAACTGTTGCTTCCTGACCTGCATACAGGTTTGTCAAGAGGCAGGTCAGGTGGTCTGGTATTCCCATCTCTTTCAGAATTTCCCACAGTTTATTGTGATCCACAGTCAAAGGCTTTGGCAGTGTCAATAAAGCAGAAATAGATGTTTTTTCTGGAACTCTCTTGCTTTTTCAATGATCGGATCTATTTTAGTTTTGTCCTTGGTCCTAGTATATAGCCCTTATTTAATTTTCTAGCACTTATTCCTGAAACATGGCCTCCCTGGAGTACCAGCCAAGTGGCTGAGTTATTTATCAAGGCCTCCCTGCCCTAGTGGCTCTGCATACAACCATTCCCAGTACTGCATGACCTCTGGTATCTCTCTTTAGCTATCAGCCCTGCTCTCTGCTAGGCCTCATAATCTTGCCCTGCACAGAGGCAGCAGTGGCCCCACAGAGACCCCCATGCAGATCGCTGGAGCTTCCCTCCATAAAACTCCTCATAAATTCCAGCCACTTGAGCCATCCCGACCCTGATCTCTACTTATTCAGCTTAAAGGTACTGTGGCTCTGCCAGGGAAATCTGTCCTTGCTCTGGAATACTGATGAGGCAGAAAGACATAGTGAAACCACGATGCACTTTGCAGGTTTCCCTTCTTTCGAATGTCTGGATAGTCTCTGGTCCAACCCCAGAAAATAGGTGCATAATAGATTTTGTTTAGTTTTTCAATTGTTTACAGCAGAAGAGTAATTTTGCCACCGGTTATTCTATCGTGGCTGGAAGAGGAATCAAGTCTGTTTTTAAAAGTAAAGTTAATTTAATGCATGAAAATACAGTCAGATACACTGAATATAAATTAAACTGACGTGCACACATTTGGAGTTCTTTAAGGGTCTTAGAAAGCAAAATGGATGAGAACAGGCTTTTTAGAGAACTGAGTGGGAATGACCACAGCAGTACTGGATTTAGCACAGCAACGTGGTTATGGCTCTTCACAACACTGATCAGCCAGTATGGCAGAATTTACTCTTATTCCAATAAATGTTTGACCCCTTTCCTGAACTTTCCTCCATTTTCATAGCAGTTTCTAATCTCTTTATTTTGTTTACCCCCAAAATTCTCTTTTAGTGCTATTATATACTATTATCTGAAGAAACTCTAATTATTTTACAAAGAATTAGTAATCATGGTTTGCAGTATGGGTTATGTTAAAAGGCCAGTTTTACTATGTGACTAGCAAGTGAATTCTCAGATTGAGGGAAATCATATAAAAACCCTAGCAAAATCTAGGTCAACCCTAGCAAAACTGTTCTAACTTGTTCTAACAATTCTAAAGCATATAGAAATATAAAGCTATCAACCAATAAACATCTTATTGTACATCAATTAATTTAAATAAATAATGTTGGGGATGCAATCCCAAAGGGACTGGGCCAAGTTGACTGTGATAGCACTGATTCATCTAACACTGCCATTTCCTGGGATGCATTCACGGTGCTAAGCTTAGTACAACTGAATTATTATTAATGTATATGTAACTCTAAAAAAAATCATCTTTAAAGTCTGTTCAATTTTTGCTTGAAGATTGCCTAAGAAAGATAGTACACAATATTAGACACTGATTATAATATTAAATTGTTATATACCTTAGAATACATGCATAATTATCTGACTTATAAACATGAATTTAATCATATGCCATAGCTGAAATCCAGAGAAGACAATGGCAACCCACTCCAGTACTCTTGCTTGGAAAATCCGATGGAAGGAGGAGCCTGGTAGGCTGCAGTCCATGGGGTCACTAAGTGTCGGACACGACTGAGCAACTTCACTTTCACTTTTTACTTTCATGCATTGGAGAAGGAAATGGCAACCCACTCCCATGTTCTTGCCTTAAGAATTCCAGGGATGGGGGAGCCTGGTGGGCTGCCATCTAGCGGGTCGCACAGAGTCGGACATGACTGAAGCAACTTAGCAGCAGCAGCAGCATAGCTGAAATAAATATTCTTGAGGCCTACCATTAGAAGAGATTGCTAAGAACTGGAAACAGATGCTAGGTGATCACTGTAATTTAGCAATGTATATCCCCTTACATACATATCCCCTGAGATTGTTCACAGTCAGTTCAGTTCAGTTGTTCATCGTGTCTGACTCTTTATGACCCCATGGACTACAGCATGCCAAGCTTCCCTGTCTATCACCAACTCCCAGAGTTTGCTCAAACTCATGTCCATCGAGGTGGTGATGCCATACAACCATCTCATCCTCTGACATCCCCTTCACATCCTGCCCTCAATCTTTCCCAGCATCAGGGTCTTTTCTAATGAGTCAGTTTTCACAATACAAGAAGCAATTCCCAATCTACAGCTCTGACTATTTACATACTAGAGAAAACAGAAGCACTATGAGAAGAATGCTTTCTCTCATGTAATCTCTCTTATCACTTCTCTCCTGCAATCACTTAGGACTCAACTAATTCCATGTTTTCAGTAAGATGAGAGCGATCAAAACCACTGTTTTTTCAAGAGATACAGCTATTACTACAGATATTTCACTGAGATCTAGATTGGCAAAGAAATCTTTGTTACTCAGCAGTGTAGAATGTAAATAGGCTTCCCTCGTGGCTCAGATGGTAAAGATTCTGCCTGCAGTGCATGAGACCTAGGTCTGATCCCTGCCTTGGGACGATCCCCTGGAGAAGTGAACTGCTAGCCACTCCAGTATTCTTGCCTGGAGAATTCCATAGACAGAGAAGACTTGTGGGCTACAGTAGAATGCAAGCAACATGCAAAGAAGTCTCTTCAGAGTCTGTGGAAGACATCTCAGTTGGAAATTACATTCAGCAGTATTTAATTAAAATCTGAAAACAAAATACAGAATGATTTTTCTCTCTCATGTAATTGAAATGGCAACCCACTCCATTCTTGCCTGGAAAATCCCATAAACAGAGGAGCCTGGCTGGCTAGAGTCCATGGGGTAACAAAACAGTTAGACATGACTTAGCAACTAAACAACGACAAAAAGGAAATACAGGGCTGATTCAGCTGCTTGAGAAAGTGTTCATGATTTAAAATAGCAATCCTTGTAAGAGTATTACTGTGTACTATACTATAAAGAGGGGCTTCCAAGGTGACTCAGTGGGTAAAGAATCTGACTGCATTGCAAGAGACACAAGATATGTGAGGAGTTTGATCCCTGCGTCAGTAAGATCCCCTGGAAAAGGAAATGGCAACCCACTCCAGTATTCTTTGGAGAATCCCATGGACAGAGGAGCCTGTATGGGGTCGCAGAGTCAGACACGACTGAGTAACTATACACACACAACACACACACACATAAGATAAAGAGAAGAGCTTATTCATGTGAAGGTATATGTTTTCCATTCTGTAATTCATTTAGAAAAGTTCTGAAAAACATGTATTAATGACAGTTATATTGAGTGCCATGTGCAAGATCCTTTGACAGCTGTGTTATTTCAGGGAATAGGTATAATAGCTCTTCTATGATATATTTATTTTTTTTATGATGTATTTAGAGTAGTATTTTAGAACATGTAAATTAAAATAAAAATGAAATAAAGATGTTTCTAAAATAAACACCTAATAAAGATGTTTATAAGAGTTGTATGTGCAATATATTTGAGAAGTGCATTATTTCAGGGAGTGAATGTGATAGCTCTTCTGTAAAACATTTAGAAAAGTGTTTAAAAACATATGTAATAAAACTGTTTAAAAGAGTAGTACCTGTTGTCTAAGAAGAAAAGTGATTTTTTGAGTTAAGGGATATTTTGCCATTCTGTAATGCTTTTAGAAAAGTGTTTAAAAACACTTTAAAATTTCTAAATAGAAAATATTCTTGGTCCTGGGGTCTCATCTCATATGAAAAGATGCTACTCTACCTCCTAGTATATGTATTTTCTAAGCAGGAAGAAAGTGGAAGAACAAAAGACAACAAGGTCCAAAAAAGCAAGCAGACCTGTCCCCTTTAAAATGCTTTCTCAGAAACCTCTTTTCCCAAACACAGAAACTTCTGAATATACCTCATTAGCCAGAATTCTGTCACATCAACACCCCTAATGGTAAGGGAGGCTGAAAGATAAGTATTTAAGTATACTGGATTCTGTTATTAAGCAATGGGAGAATAGTTATTGGATAGAAAACAAACAATGTCTGTCCAAAGGTCTTTTAAATAGTTTTGCATTTCTTTGGCTGTGTCTGGTTTAATCTTATTTATCTCTGCAAGATCAATTGAAATCTTGAATTTTATTGACTCCCTATCTACTCCAAGTGAAATCTTGAATTTTATTGACTCCCTATCTACCTCAAGCTCCAAACTGGATATTACTTTGCCTCCTTACTTGGCTGTTAGAAAATAAAGATAAATTAAAAGTTATATATGACACAAAACTTTACATTTAAATAGATCGGACAATTATTAATGATAATAATATCTGTATTAATACTATTAGGAGAGCACTAATTATCAAGATTATTAAAAGAATACTGTTGGTTTTTAAAACTATAGACTTGGTACCTTAGCTATAAAATCATCTAAGCAAGATAAACCTTAAAAGAGTGGTTCAAAATGTATAGATAACCATATTGAAGAAAGTAAAACCATAGTATTCATTCCACTGATATAATACTGTGTATGTGAGCACTATCACATGAATTAATAACTCCATGACATACAACATTAGTGAGATTGTTCTGAAGAGAGCATGCACAAGGCTTTACCTAGACAAGAAACAATTAACTATGGCTGGATCCTCTGAGGAAGCTTTTCTGTACTACATCAAATTATTTTTGGAAAGGATTATGGCCAGTGAAACAGATGAGACATGCTGGTTCCTGAGTTATGGCAACCTATAACTCTCAAGTAATGTTAACCAACAGCTGTAGATCCTACACTACACATCATAGACACAGGATTATTTGCTTACTCCTTTCTCTTACTCCAGTGATTTTAAAAGTACTTGTCTCACAACTTTTTCTGGTGAAATTAAGGTAAGTACTAGGCAGTAAACTTTAAGCAGTTTAAATTAAAAAATAAAATAACAGTTTGTGACATGATGGCATATGATGATAAAAGTTTATTCTCAAAGAGTATAATTTAGCACCACAATTCTATTGATGCATTTCAGCTTAAGAGTTTACTCAAGATAAGAACTGGTAAAGATTAAGGAAAATATCTGGAAATTATATTAAAAATTATCGCTGTTTTTTAGTTGCTCTGTCATGTCCAACTCCTTTGCAAACCCATGGACTATAGCCTGCCAGTCTCCTCTGTCCATGGGATTATCCAGGCAAGAATACTGGTATGTATTGCCATTTCCTTCTCCAGGGGATCTTCCAAGCCCAGGGATCAAACCTGTGTGTCTTGCATTGGCAGGTGGATTATTCACCACTGAGCCACCAGGGAAGCCCGTATAAAAATTACTCTTTCATCCAATTAAAGTACTGTTAAAAATACTGTTAAATCTGGACACTAATTACTATTTGTCTAAATTCTAAAATGAATACAAACATCCTCAGAGGAATTTAAATGGGACAGGTGGCTAAAATATAATGGTCTATTCCTTATTTTTACTTTGCAAAGGAGTCTGTGGTGAGAAATATAAAACTCTTAATTTATTAACCACATACAAAAAGTTATGATACATTTATAGAAGCAGGAGAAAGATTAAAACTGTCTGTGAAAGGATGATACCAATGAGAATCAACTTGATGCTTATTTTGATAGAAAAACCTCATTTTAATAGAATATTCGGGAAGAGCTCATGATTTTGAAGCACCAAATATTTCTGAAAGTCAGAGTGAAGGGTGAGTTTGCAGCCAAGAGGTGTGATGGATAATTTGCTTCAAAAATTGAAACTAGATCCCCTCCTTTCTGAAACTGCTTCTCCCTCACCTGGGAGGAATAGATAAGGTTACCCTATAAAGAGTGTGAACAGCAGAGCTGTGTACCTAGAGACATAGTGAAAAACAGCAGACCAATGTGTGGCCATACTCAAAGCAAATGAACTCATGAAATCCTGCATTCTGACCAGGAGACCCCACTGCGGGGTCCCAATCTACTGACAGCAAGACAAATGCCCAGAAAAACAGAATGGAAACTTTATCTCTAACAAAGAATCAACCCAAGAGAAAAGACATATACGTACTAACATTGATTCCCCAATCTGTCTACTTCTCACCCAATAGCCCTATATTACTGCTATAAAATGACAAGCCTTAGCCATACACACAAATTTCAAAGATCTTTTCAGTGCCTCACTCATAAAATTAAAATTATCAGTTTACTATCATTAGATATTCAAAGAAAGCTTCTAATATGAAAAAAAAAAAGTCTAAAATAAACAAAAGGCAAAAAGACCTTTAAAGAAAAAACAAACTTTAAAAATATAAATGCTGATGTATGGCAAAACCAATACAATATTGTAAAGTAAAAATAATAATAATAAAGAAATGATAAATGGCTAAAAAAATATATATATATACATGACCAATAACATCAGAGAGATCCTAAAAACAATGAATCAAGAAAATAGTATCAGAAGGATATGAGAAAAGAAAATAAGAATATGAGAGATCAATGAAATAAGAGCTAGAAATTACCACTATCAAAAAAAAGAAATTTTTAAAATTTAATAGAAGAGCTGGAAGATAAAGTCAAGCTAATCTCCAGGAAAATAGATGAAAACAGATTTTTGTTTTTAAACTAAAAGATAAAGAAATGGAAAATAAGACAGAAATAATAAGAAAATCATAATATCAGTTCAAGAGATCTAACCTCCCTCTCGTGAGAGTTTCACAAAGAGAAGAGATAAAACAAAGGAAAGAATTTTCAAAGAAACATACAAGAAAATGATGTTGAACTGAAAAAAAGTTTGAGTTAAAAAATAATGAGATAAGGAAAAAGCAATGAAAAAAGTTGCATAACACATAGTGTTGCGAAATTTCAAACTAAAAGGAGATAGAAAAGATATAAAAGCTTGTAGAGATAACAAAGTTATATGTAAGACTCAGCCTTCAGAATAAAATCAGTCTCAGCAGCAGCAATATTGAAGATTAAAAACACTGGAGCAATGCCTTCAAAATTCTAAGGCAAAATTACTCCTAAACTATAATTAGTTACCTAGCCAAACTATCACATCAAAACAGAAGTCAAAATTATCACATTTAGCCATGCAAGATATAAAAAATAGTTATGTTTAAGTACCTACCCGTTCTCTCTTTTTTTTTTTTTTCTTTTTGCAGCTCAATGTGTTTCGCTGCACAAAATTTTGTCTGTATTTCCAGTAGCTTAGAAGCATAAGTTCTCCAATGCTCAGCAGGCTTTAAGGAATATAAGGAGTGGGGGTAGGAGTTGGCATAGAGAAAGAGAGCTGGTGTCAAAATTCCTAGCAGGATAATTTTCCCAAACAGTAAGACACAGTAGATTCCTGAGGCACAATAGGAAAATAGAAAATGGCATAGGGTCCAGGAAAAAAATGGTACAAACCAGAAATCAGGCAAAGAAAATCCAACGTAAGAAGGTAAATGAAAAAACCAAGGATAACTGGTTATGCTGCAGGTCCAGAAAACACCAGTCCAAACTAGAGAAAAGTCACAAGGTTCCAGGAAGTATTTCTTAAAAAAGGAAAGAGTAGGACTGATGTACTTAACAGGGTAAAAGAAGTGTTCTTCATTCTATTGGTTAGTATGGGTTGAATGTGTACCTGAAAAAGAATAAAACAAGGAGATTATTATGTGGCAGACTTTAAGGTGGCCCCCATGATCCTGGCCTCCCAGTATTTATACCTTTGTGTAATTCCCTCTCCTTGAGTATTGGTGGGACCTGTAAACTGCTTCTCACCAAAAGAGTATGGCAAAGATATCGGGATGTCACTCCTGTTGTTACATTTTAAGATTCTGTCTTGCTAGCTGGCTTGCTCTCTCTCTCCCACTAGCCTTATAGAAGCAATAGAAAACAAACAAACAAAAAAATACCTCTGGGGAAAAAAGTTGCACAAGACAATAATGTATAGTACACTATGTGACTTAGCCATGAATACTATTTACAGTCATAATAATATACATTCTGAATGTTGACTCTATGAAAATTCTGAACTGAAAATGAGGGGGAAAGCATGTATTGGTAGAAAGGAGATTTATTAAAAACTTAATACCTCATCTTCATAGTATAGTAATAACAAAATCAATTTTTGGATTTCCATACACTGTGCCAAGCACAAGATACATTATTGCATACACTGATCAGCAGTTTTCACCCTTCTTAGCTTTCTGAGCTCACTTGCTGTGGCTCACTTCCTACCTTCCCATCCACCATTCCTGACACTCTCTTACTCCAATTCTTTTTAACTACTCAGCTCCTGTAACTCCCCTAAACACACCTCAATCTTCCTTTACTAAAAAGGCTGTATATGGACATGCTGAATGAAGCCCTCTGGAGAGAACTAATCTCCCCAGTGAGAAGCAAATGATTTAGACCACATGTAATGCCAAACCTCCTGGCTTATCTGAAAGAGGAATCAAAACTGCTGCTATTTAGACCTATTGTATAAAACAGAGGGCTTTCCCTGAGAAGGAGATGTATAAAGTTTTACACAGGGTAGTTCAACACAGTTGAAGCTGCTGAAAATCCCTCCCAAATTTCAGCCATATCAAATTTCAGCCATATCAAAATTAGCTCTGAACACATTATTGGAAGGGGAAGGGAGGAGAAAGCTGAAATCAAAGAAAGTCATAGGGACACAGTGATCAAAGATACATTTCATAAAATGTATAAGGGTATTTACTTATCAAGTGTTTTACTTTCATTGGTTAATCTTATTTTATAAAATCTGAACACTTTTACCAGTTTTATTTTTTTAAAAAACATGCTCAGGATTTGTAGACTAAAATATTAAGCAAAGTAAATATTGAAATGGAATGTGATCAATACACAATAGGAAGCCGAGAGATACTATCTAAAATTTTATAATAAAGACATAGTCACAAAAACAAATTATTTCACACGGAGGCAAATACCAGAAGGATTTGGAAATTACCTGTTTATTCTGCAAACTACTGAGGTCATAGTTCTATATGATATGGACATATATCATTCAATATGCATTTTGAAATTTTAATAATTTAGAAAGCTCTGATGCTGACCTAGAAGTCAATAAACCGACTGATGTGCCACTGAAGAAATTCAAATACTTTTAGAAACGAAGTTTGTGATAAGACTTTTCAAAGAAGCTAGGAAAGATGATCAAATAATTGGCATAACTGGGTAGATAATGCAGATAATCACAAGCCTCATACAGAAAACTAAGGCAGGATGCCTCAATGTAGAAATGGTAGAGTACTGTCTTGGTGATTTTCAAATTTACCCTTGCATTTTTTGTGAAGAAAGCCTGCTCACAGCACTAACATAAAACTTACATATTCTTCACAAAGTATAATCCGTCCTTCCTCGAAAAGAGTAAACCTCTTTAAACCTCTTCTACAAGTTAGATTCTGAGTCAGAGGGCTGACTTGAAGTTCCATTTCTGCACACCAACTTTGTAACTTTGGGTAAACAACATTACTTTTGCTTCGCTGTTGAAAAAAAAAAAAGGAAGAATAACTGCTGCTAAAAACAGGCTGTCTCATTTAATTTCATGGCAATCCTATGTAGACATGCTTTAAAAACAATAAAGCACTTACAGAAGTAATTGTTACTAGAGTGATTATTGCTTAATAGGACAAATTCATCTAGAACTCTTAAGAGAAAAAGAATATTTCCAGGACTTGTTAATAGATATATATTTTTTCCTAAGGGTTAATGTTTCTAATTAGAGAATATTGCACTTTTTTATAGTTCTATTTTAGAAATATCACGTTCCAAGAATGAATTACTATATTCTACTGCTAAGAAGTACCTGAACTCAACTATAAAAAATAGAAGTAAGCAAAAAATCTAAACAGACACTTTACCAGATAAAATATACTGATGGTAAGTAAGCATATGACAAAATGTTCAACATCATATGTCCTTAGGGAATTGCAAATTAAAATGAGATACTACTACACACATTATTAGAAAGGGAACAATGCAAAACACAACACCAAATGTTGGTAAGATGTGAAATAACAGGAATTTTCACTCAGTGTTGGTGAGAATCTAAAATGGTATTGTCACTTTGGAAGACAAATTAGTAGTTTCTTACAAGACTAACATATCCTTACCACATGAGCCAACTATTGTCCCTTAATAGTATTTATGGAAGAGAGTTGAAAATGTGTGCCCACACAAAAACCTGCATGTGAATGTTTATAGTGGTTTTATTCTTAATTGTCAAAACTTAGACACAATCAAGATGCTTTTCAGTAAGTGCATAGATACACTGTGGTACATCCATACTATGAAATATTATTCAGCACTAAAAAGAAATGAGCTATCCAGCTCTGAAAAGACATAGAAAAAACTTAAATGTATATTTCTAAGTGAAAGAAGTCAACTGAAAAGGCTACATACTGTATGCTCCAACTATTATATATGACATTCTGGAAAGGAAAAATTATGGAAATAGTACAAGGATCAATAGTGGCTAAGGATTAGGAAGGAGAGAAGGATGAATAGTTGGAGCACAGATGATTTTTAGGACAATAAAGCTACTCTGGGAGACCAGTCAAGATGGTAGAGCAGAAAGACCCTGACTTCACCTCCTCTCACAAGGACCCCAAAATCACAACTATCTGCAGAAGAAAATCCATGAAAAAAGCTCTTCTACAAATAAAGATATGAACAAAGAACGACAGTAAGATGGATAGAAGGGGTAGACTAGAAATATAAAAATGCCATACCCCCCAGGTAGGCAACCCAAAAACTGGAAAATAATTCTATTGCAAAGGTCTCCCACAGGATTAAGAGTCCTGAGTCCTACTTCAAGCCCCCAAACCCAGAGTTCCTGCTGTAAGAAGATGAACCCCTTAAGCATTTGACTTTGAAGGCCAGCAGGGCTTAATTTTGGGAGCCCCACAGGACTGGGAGATACAGAGATTTCACTCTTAAATGGTGCATATAAAATCTCACATGCACTCTGGTCCAGAGAAAAAGCAATAATTTGATAGGAGCTTCAGCAAGACCTACTTGATGGTCTTGGAGGGTTTCCTAGAGAGGAGGTGGGGTTGAGGGTGTCTGTGGCTCACCCTCCAGACACAGACACTGGTGGCAGACATCGGGAAACATTCTACCTTGTGAACACTGCTGTTGGCAGCTGCTATCTTAGTTTATTAGCACCAAGCCTCCCCCCACCCAACAGCCTGTAGGCACCAGTGTTGGGACATCTCACATCAAACAAAATATTGGGGACACACCCCCATTCACCAGCAGACAGGCTGCCCAACACTTCCTGAGCCCATAACAGCCTCTAGACTGCCTCTAGACACAGCTCACCCATCAGAGATTCAAAACCCAGTTCCACCCATCAGTAGGCAGGCACTGGCCCTTCCCTCTAGGAAGTCCACACAAGACTCTAGACGAGCCTCACCAACCAGGGGGAAGACACCTGAAATCTACAATCCAGCAGCATGTGGATCCAGCCCACCCATAGCAGGACAAATCCTACTCTGAAGCCAGGTGGGTCCTGGCTCTATCTGCTAACAGGCCAACACAAGCTTCAGGACACTCTGGATCCTATATCCAATTGTGTCAGGAGCTCCCCCACCACCACCACAAATGATTTAAAATGAGCTCAGGGATTTCTGAGTCCCACAGCCAGATTCCATGAAACAGTTGTGCCTGTCAGTAGCCTGGCACAGACTCCAGGGCCTGACTTTACCTGCCAATAGGTAGGCAACAGTCCCAGAGTCACAGAGACCCTGAATCCACCCATCAGTGAGCTAGCAGTAGCCTGTGGGACCCCTAGAGTTCTGCAATCAGCTGCCTCATGACCAGGCCCTGCCAAATAGCAGCCAGCAGCAACTGTACAAGGCAGGACCTGGCAACTAACTAGGCCAGAGACAACCAATAGGCTGGAGACTGCCCACATAATCAGCCCTCCACAATAGGACATATGCAGTCCTCTTAGGGGAACCCCTGGAGCATATAGCTTGAGAGATGAGAGTGAAGTGCACTTCTGGGAAACATAAGAAGTCTCCTACAGAAGGCCACTTCTCCAAGGATGAGAAATGTAACTAACTAACCACATACATAAAAATACAAATAGCAACTTAGATAAAATGAAGTGGCAGAGGAACATGTTCCAGACAAACAAACAAGATAAAACCCCAGAAAAAGTTGAGCGGATGGAAAAAGGTATTCCACACAATGGAAAACAAAAGAAAAGTAGAGCTGCAGTACTTATATAAGACAAAATAGACTTTAAAATAAAGACTGTTACAAGAGACAAGAAGGACACTACATAATGATCAAGGAATCAATCCAAGAAAAAGATATAACAATTGTAAATATATATGCACCCAAAAAATAATCACCTCAATATATAAGAAAATTATTAACAGACACAAGAGAAATTGACAGTAACACAATAACAGCGGGGAACTTTAACACCTCACATTTACATGAATGGATGGGTTATGTAGACAGAAAATCAAAAAGGAAACAGACTTTAAATAACACTTTAGATTACATGGCTTTAATTGATATGTATAGAGCATTCCATCAGAAAGCAGCAGAACACACATTCTTTTCAAGTGCACATGGAACATTCTCCAGAATAGATGACATCCTAGGCCACAAAACAAATCTTGGTACATTTAAGAAAGTTGAAAATGTATCAAGTATCTTTTCCAACCACAATGCTGTGAAACTAGAGATCAACTACAAGAAAAGAATTACTTTACAAATTAGAGGAAAAAAAAAAAAAAGAATTCAAAAAAAGAAAAGAATTACAAAAAACACAAAACAGGAGAAACCTAAACAGTACGCTATTAAACAACCAATGAATCACTGAAGTAATTCTTAAAAATAAAAAATTACAAATCAATATCAGTGATGAATATAAACACAAAAATCTTCAACAAAATTCAGCATGAATTTATGATAAAAGGTCTCTAAAAGTGGGCATTGAGGGAACATGTGAAGTCGCTCAGCTGTGTCCGACTCTTTGTGACTCCACGGACTGTCGCCTACTAGGCTCCTCAGGCGACAGTCCATGGAGTTTTTCAGGCAAGAGTACTGGAGTGGTTTGCCATATCTTTCTCCAGGGGATGGATCTTCCTGACCCAGGGATGGAACCTGGGTCTCCCGCATTGCAGGCAGACGCTTTACCATCCGAGCCACAGGGAAGCCCATGTGGCTTATAGAGGGAACATACCTCAACACAATTAAAGCAATATATGACAAAACCATAGCAAACATCATACTCAATGGTGAAAACATTTCCTCCAGAATGAGGAACAAGACAAGGATGTCTACTCTCACCATTTTTATTCAACATAGATTTGGTAGTCCTAGCCATGACAATCAGAGAACAAAAAGAATACAAATTGGAAAGAAAGAATTAAAATTGTTTTGCAGATGACATATACTACACATAGAATATCCTAAAGATGTCACCAGAAAACTATGAGAGCTCATCAATGAATTTGGTAAGGGTGCAAGATACAAATTAGTACACAGAAATTTTGCATTTCTATACACTAGCAATGAAAGATCAAAAAGAGAAAGTAAGAAAACAATTCCACCTACCATCACATCAAAAATAATCAAATACATAGGAATAAACCTATGCACAAGAGGCAAAAGGTATATACTCCCGAACCCATTAGACACTGATGAAATAAATTATAGGTGACACCAACATATGGAAATATATCCTGTGTTTTCGAATTGGAAGAATCAATATTGTCAGAATGACCATACTACCCACATGCAATCTACAGATTCAGTGAAATCCCTCTCAAATTATCAATGGCATTTTTTTACAGAACTAGAACAAATAACCTTAAAATTTTTATGGAAACACAGA
This sequence comes from Bison bison bison, assembly GCF_000754665.1. NCBI lineage: Eukaryota > Metazoa > Chordata > Mammalia > Artiodactyla > Bovidae > Bison > Bison bison. The sequence continues at coordinate 11,768,430 of NW_011494753.1, read as the reverse complement.
AGACTCCAAATAGCCAAAAAAATCTTGAAAAAAAAGAGAGTTGGAGGAATCACACACTTTGATTTCAAACTATAGTAAAGTTACAGTCATCTAAACAGTATGGTCCTGGCACAAAACCAGACACATAGATCAACAGAAAAAAGTAGGGAGCCTTGAATTAAACCCACACACTTACAGTCAATTAATCTATGACAAAGGAGGCAAGAATATACACTGGAGAAAAAAGTTTCTTCGATCAACAGCTCTGGTAAAATTGGACAGCTAAATGTAAAGGAATGAAATCAGAATATTCTCTAACACTATGTACAAAAATGAACTCAAAAAAGATTAAAGACTCAAATGAAAGACTGGATACCATTAAACTCCTAGAGGAAAATATAAGCAGGACACTCTTAGTCATATATTGCTGAAATACTTCTTTGGATCTGTCTTTTAAAGGAAAGGAAATAAAATAAAAAATAAACGGGATATAATTAAACTTAAAAGCTTGTGTACAGCAAAGGAAACCACTAATAAAAAGACAACTTACTGAATAGGAGAAAGTATTTGCAAATGATATGATCAATGAAGGATTAATATTCAATATATATAAATAGCTCATTCAATTCAAGATCAAAAAAAACAATAACCCAATTATAAAATGGGCAGAAGAACTGAATGGGCATTTTTCCAAAGAGAAAATGTAAATGGCCAATAGGCCCTTAAAAAGATGCTCAACACTGCTAATCATTAGGGAAATTCTTAATCAAAACCACAATGAGATGTAACCTCACACCAGTCAGAATGGCTATCATCAAAGCAAAGTAAAATATATTCTTTACATTTTAAGAAGTACTTTTTTCCATATATATATATATATATATGATTTAATTTGCCAGAAACATAGATACAGTTTTAAATCATAAAAATTAAAACTGAACTGCCACATAGGATGGAGAAGGCAATGGCACCCCACTCCAGTACTCTTGCCTGGAAAATCCCATGGAAGGAGGAGCCTGGTAGGCTGCAGTCCACGGGGTCGCTAAGAGTTGGACATGACTGAGCGACTTCACTTTCACTTTTTACTCTCATGCATTGGAGAAGGAAGTGGTAACCCACTCCAGTGTTCTTGCCTGGAGAATCCTGGGGACGGGGGAGCCTGGTGGTCTGCCGTCTCTGGGGCCGCACAGAGTCGGACACAACTGAAGCAACTTAGCAGCCGCAGCAGCCACATAGGACAGACCAGGATTTTTTTTTTTTTTTTTTGGGGGGGGGTTAGTTTTTTAACAGCACTATATTTAGAATTCTAAACATCTGATTTCTAATTTACTCTTTGCAAAGTTCAATATTAAATCCTTGAATGAATTTTAGAGACCACAGAAGCCATCTGAATGGAGATAATTGGTTTAATGTATTTAGATTCCTTCATTTTCAAAAATTTGACAATAAAAACTAAAGGAGTTAAATTTGGGATACTATCAACACCATTATCTGTTTATGAAAAGCACAGATCTTAAAGTTAAGCCAGTCAGTTCACTTAAGAGTTTTTAAACACTAGAAAACTAGTAAAACATAGGCACACTTCATACGAGGGAAATATCTGTTTGAAAAGTATATTAGTTGAGACACTTCAAATTTCAAATGATGGAATTCCAAGTCAAACTTATTTAAGGAAAACAAAAGAAGTTTGGTGATTTATACTGTTTGCTGGGATGAATAGGGATAAGTTTCAGATACTAGATTAGGTCTTCCTCTTTCTCCTTACTTTGCCCTCAGCCTTAATGCCTTCTTTTTCGTGCTCTCTCTCTCCCACACTTTCTTTTGCTCACCCTAACTTTGTTCATCTCTGGATTCTTTTCCTCACTTTTTCCTATTGAGGATTTGATTCTTCCAAGTCATGGGAAATAGTAATGGCCTTAAATTTACTCTAGGCTCACAAATTCTGAGTTAGCCACACCAGACAAAGAACATTTATTTCCCAGAGCCTCTCCATAAAATCCCAATGAAGTAATCTGATTGACCAGTTTGCATCAAGTGCCCATTCCTAGTCAAATTCTGTGAAAGCATCATCATAATCTCATTTGGCATAGAAAAGAAAGCGTCCCCCAAATAAAGTTTGCAAGAAAGAAAAAAGAAGTGAGGAGGGAAACTGGGAAAAGAACAGTTCTATTGATATATTTAATTTGGTTAATTTTAATTAATATATTTAATAAAAAATGTTATTTTAAAACAAGTCTCAGAAGTAAAATTATATTTTAATTGGCAAATCCAAAAAGAGGTTATTTCTTAGGATAATCTGGAATCTGATAATAAAGATGTAGAGTAGCTTAGTAAATCAGATGATTAAGTATTCCAGGAATTAATTTCTGGAAAGCCAAATGTGACTGACATTGTCTTTTAACATTAACTGGATGAGATGGCTGGATGGCATCACCAACTCGATGGACGTGAGTTTGAATGAACTCCGGGAATTGGTGATGGACAGGGAGGCCTGCTGCTGCTGCTAAGTCACTTCAATTGTGTCTGACTCTGTGCGACCCCATAGACGACAGCCCACCAGGCTCCCCCGTCCCTGGGATTCTCCAGGCAAGAACACTGGAGTGGGTTGTCATTTCCTCCTCCGATGCATAAAAGTGAAAAGTGACTGTGGAGTCGCTCAGTCGTGTCCGACTCCTAGCGACCGCATGGACTGCAGCCCAACAGGCTCCTCCGTCCATGGGATTTATCAGGCAAGAGTACTGGAGTGGGGTGCCATTGCCTTCTCCATAGATAGTGTCTACTCTGTTCAATAAGACCCCAGTGAACATAACAAGAGGAGTTATGAAGTAAAATTAATGTTCTATTCCGTTGTTTCCAAAGATTTTAAGAACAGTTCTCACAAATGTTTCACAATCCTCATTCATAACTCAGGAAAACAAACTTGCAGGCCCTGTTCACAGTCCCATTTTCATATTCTACTTCAGAAACAGTGTAAACTCATGTGCTCAGTGGCATCTCAGTTCCAACTACACCATCTCCAGCCCGCCTCACAAATATCCACCAATATCTCTCCCTCTTAATTTCCCCGCAGTGTGTTAAGTATTCACATATTTTTACTGTAATCAGTTCTGGTAAACAGCTTGATGGTGTGAGGAGATGCGAGCTTTTAAAAAGCTAATGTTCTTCATTGTGTAAAGGCTTTTCCAGTACTTTCAGTCACAATGGAATGGGAGACTCAACCACAATCAACCAGGAAGCATACACCAAGAGATGGACTCGACATCGTAGTCAGCGATAAACTGAATTCAACAGCTTTGGGGTTTGGAATTATAACCGTCATCAGGAGAAGGACTTTTCCAATATGGAAGAATATGTTTCTGAAAGCCTTGGCCTTGTCCTTGTCCTCCTAAGTCCCCAGAAGTTTGATTCATTTCTATACAACTGATTGCCACTGCTAAGTGCATCAGGTTCTCATCTGCCCCCTGTTCAATTTCTTTGGTTACCTGGATGCAACTGCTAGATTCTGGCCTCTCCCTGTATATTGGCTTCTTCTCATTTTTAATCTGATTTAAACCTAAAGATTTTCCTGTATCTATGTTTATCTAACTTCATTCAGTGCATTTGGACTTCTGGCTTCTACTCCCAGACATATCCCTGTTCTGGTGGTCTGTTGACCAAAAAGTACCTAGTATTAAAACGTGTTTGTCTTTTTTGAGTACACAACTGATGGCAATAGGAAGAATACAGGGAGGAAGGTATCCTTCAATTAAACATTCTCTGTACAGAGTCTAGAATGATACAAATAGAGCTAGACAATCAAAAGTTGGTTATAAAGACAAACTGATTAACTATCCTTAAATATTCCATTCTTGATTACTTAAGCTATTTCCATTTCTTTGCTTTTTACAGCCTCTACCCTTTTAACATTTCACTAAATCAAAATTTTAATGTTTCTCGACCATCTAAAATGAGACAGAATTTGTGAATTTCAGTGATTTGGACACCATTGTCAAATCCAAAATCAATATACTCTGAATAAAAAAATTAAACCTAGATAGTTCCAAATTATTTAAATATCTTGTTGTTATAAAACAGAGGCATCTAGGGATTGAGGGAGGAAAATATGTATTGTCAACTTTTTCTGAAGAGTACTGGGGGGGGTCGATATATTGATGCTAGTAGCTAAAACATTTCTTTAAACTAGTGTGATTTTCTTTTGGATATTTTGTACAATACATTATCCACTCATCCAAATTGACTCATTATAGTACATATATTATTGTTTCTGGGTGTTATTACATGAAATATCTGCTTCAGTGGCTATTTAAAATTCAGGGGAATAACAATAAAAACAATTTCAGCCTTCAACATTTTAGCATTTCACTGCACTGACAAGGATATACAGCACTGCAAAAAATGAGAATATCATTTATACTTATGTTTTAATCTTACGTCTTAAATCTATTCTTGTATCTTAAAATCAGTTCTTTATTATAGTTTAAGCTATTTGAGTATGGCTGCTTTGTTAGGCAGGATTTTTTTCCAAGCTTCCTCTTTCAGTTGCTTTCCAAAGGTGCAAAAATAATCCTGTCACAACAGAGAAGAAGAGCTTATAAAGATGCTTTAAAAACCTTATCACTAGGAAACAGTGCACAGTGTATTGTATAATATAGTCTTAAAATACTTCTGCTTACCTCCTCATTGATGCTGCTACAATATTTACATAACACTGCTAACTAATTCTTCATTATGTAGGTTATTTATCCTTTCTCTCAGACAGTGTCTTCCCAGAACATTTAATATCATCAAATTGAGGCATTGTTTTTATTTCTACCCACTGCTTAGCTGCAGTGTATCTCCTCAGTTCTGGGGCTGCACTAGTGGGTCAGGATTTATGTTTACTGCTCCTTGGGGTAAGAAATGAAAGAGTTGGAGGACATCTGTGGCAGGGCAGAGTCTTAGCTAGCCATCAAGGCAAGTTGTTTATGTCTTCAGGATGGGTTCTTTCAGAACCAGAAAAAAAATGGAAAAAAAAAGAAAGGTGCTGTTTGGGTTCAAAGGAATGGTTGTTCTGGGAGCAAAAAGTAAAAGTGGAAACTAATATTTTAGAGAATGCTTCAGCAAGAAGACATTTTTAGTGCAAGATATCTCAAAGGCTAGGGAAAATTATTTGAAGTATTAAATATTATCAAGACTTTCTGCATTGAATACATTGCTAAACCCTAGGCTAGACATTTTTGTTAACATTTCATGTTGAAGAGTTCAAATCAGAAAAAAATCATATTTCTGTGTGACCGAGGAGCACTCTAAGACAAATACATGTAGTGCATTCGACTCTACCTACTTTCAACCTGAAGGTCAATCCAGATGGACAAGGTCTTTGAGTTCCCTCTTTAACACTTCACTCTGTTAAGCCTAGTTTCTCATTAATCTTCTTGCACATGTCTACCATTATAGCACAGTGCCTCGGGCTGAGATCACCTAGATTCCAATACAGCTGCCCGTCCCACTCCACAAATAAGTCACCTCATCAAGTAGCAACCAACACGTCTTGGCTCATTCCCACATCCTAATCTCCTGGAGCTTAAATACACTGCTTCCTAAACGCATTCCTCTTTCAGCTAGAGAAATGAAACCTGGAGGGAACTTCAAGCTAGATTTTTCCATATGATATCAACCAATTCCCAAGCAACCCCAAAAGTTTACAGTTATAGAGTTGCTGAACTGCCTTAGATTTGCTAAAAAATAAAAATAATTCCAACTTAACATTTTTTCCTCAGCTGAAACAATAAACATCTAAAATTTTAGAGGTTCTATAAACCTGTAGATATTTTTCTTTATGTACTAAACTTGGCTGTGTATATATAAAGTGACCATATATATTTTTTTCTAAGTAAAGCTATAAAATCAGGATTGTTATCTCAAATGCGGTAGTTTGTCCAAAACTAAAAATTCATATTGTCATTTAATGAGCATATTAAACCTCTTAATGTTAAACTTCTAAATATTGGGCAGCTAAATACTGAAGTTATGCATTAATTAAGGCTTTAAATATATCTTATTAGATATAACTGCCCCTGATTCTTATAAAATAAAACATAAATATTTATTGACTAACTAGAAGAAACCTGACACTGACTTCTGTAAAGTTGCCTATCAATGATGCTATGAGTTGGATTTTATCATCCCCTAGACTAAAGAGAAAAACAGCCTCAGAGAGGACAATTGACTTCCCAAGGTTACTCAACCCATAAATGAGCTCTGATTCAGTTCTTCTAACTCCAGCCCCAGTGTTATTTCCACTACTTGATGCTGCGACTCTTCACTTGAAAATTTAATCACAAAGAATACTACATCATTAATCTACAAACATGTTTTCGTTCTACCCTGTAAAACTTGCTGAGTACAAAAGGCTGTTCTCTGTTAAACTGCATAACCTTGGGCACAGCTACGGTAAGTTTTGATTTACTGAAATAGATCTGATTAAAAACCTAAATCAAAACACAGGACTAAGAAATTGAAAACCAAAAGTACATTTTCAAACTCATGATAAGTTCTGTTTTCAGCAAGAATGTTCTTAGATGATTAATAATGGAAAATTTTCAAATTACTTATTACAATAAAAATACTTGATTGTATTTAGTGACTGTACATAGGCATAGTTTAAACCATTTTGAAAGGATGAACATGATTTAAGACTCTTTATACTAATTTCTGCCTGATGTAGAAGACTTACACCAGATGCATTAAGGAGATTAAATGAACTTCACAAGGATAAAACTTACAACCGAGCACTTTTGTAAAAGCTGAATTTTAACTCTCATACACTAGCTTAAGAGTACATTAATGAGCTTTCAAGAAATCTAAGTAGATTTAAAGCATTTGGGGTTTTATTTTTTTGTCTATCCATAGTGCAGAGGAGTATGCTGTTTCATATGAAATTTTGTTGAACTATAGATAAGATTTCATTTTTATGAACCTGTAAATAGCAGTACATATTATACTAAGTGTGTTTAGTAAGTGTTAAATAATAATTTTGATTTGGTTCCACAATTTACATGTAATACACTAATTTAAATTCCAGACCAAAGAATAGTATGCTGAAAGTGCTCTTTGACAATGGGACATAAAAGAAGGAGTACTATTCTGTTAAAACTGAAATTAATGACAGCTAATACTTCAGAGGTGCAGCCATTCCACGTGCAGTGTACTCACGTCTGGAACATTAGATTCTTATGTGATTTAAGTCATAATATAAATAAAATACATTTTATCCTTTCTGAATGATCCCCAAAGGGGATTTGTTGGCATTTTCTATCAGCTATGCAACTTATCATTGTTTACAAAGGAAAATCATAGTACAACAAAGGGTTGGGGGGGGAGAAAACACCTACTTTAAAAAAAAAAATTGGGTTAATCGTTTTCCATGTCTATAAATTAATCAGCAGGTAAGTTATTTAATCCTCCCCCTCTTTATTTTTTTCTTTCTTATAACTTGCTTTGTTGCTATCTGAGCCAATACTAGTTTCAGTCTTCCTGAACACATTGGTTTTCCATTATTTTAAGTTTAAAAATCCTCTTCAGTGTTTCTGTATGCTAGCAACTTGGTTCAGGCAGAAATTATAATCCCTGGATAATCCAAGAGAAATAGCTTATGTGCGTTTAGGGTGACTTACAAATCACAATAGTCTTATCAATACATTTGATACTCCCAAGTCCACAAAAATATTTGGAAAGTTTATGTTACTTACATAAGTACCACTCACTTTACTGCAGTCCTGATTTTAGAACTCTTAATTTTCCAATGGGTAGAAACTTAGTAAAAACACATATAGTGATATCTAGAAAAAAATTAATAAGTAGACTAAATACTTGGGACCATGGGAAGACAAAAAGGAGCAAACGTGAAATGACCTAGAATTAAATGTTCCCAAGGCTGGCTGCTGACTTTCAGGAAAAAAAGTCCTGAAGAGTTTAAAGACCACCCTACTCTCATGAACAAATCAGTGTCTACATTTTCTGCTCCTTGACGTCTTACTCATATAACGGAAATAGCAGATGTATGTCTAAATCCTCTTTGATGTGTCTCCATGTTTCTGCAACCAGACCTTCCTAAGCAACATGTTTTTTGATTTCATTAATACAAATATTGTCTCTATGCTATCTGTACTTTAATAATTTCATTTCACTGGATAACAAACCATACCCAATTAAATTTTCAGTTCAGTTCAGTCACTCAGTCCTGTCCAACTCTTTGCAACCCCATGGACTGCAGCATGCCAGGCTTCCTTTCCCATCACCAACTCCCGGAGCTTGCTCAAACTCATGTCCATCGAGTTGGTGATGCCATCCAACCATATCACTCTGTCATCCCCTTCTCCTTCTGCCTTCAATCTTTCCCAGCATCAGGGTCATTTCTAATGAATCAGTTCTTCACATCAAGTGGCCAAAGTATTGGAGTTTCAGCCTCAGCATCAGTATTTCCAATGAATATTCAGGACTGATTTTCTTTAGGATTGACTGGTTGGAACTCCTTGCAGTCCAAGGGACTCCCAAGAGTCTTCTCCAACACCACAGTTCAAAAGCATCAATTCTTTGGCACTCAGTTTTCTTTATAGTCCAACTCTCACATCCATACACGACTACTAGGAAAAACCATAGCTTTGACTAGATGGACATTTGTCAACAAACCTCAGAACTATAATAAACATCTGCATTATTGAAAAAAAGCACTTAAAAACTTCCTGATAATTTTTATGAAAAAAGCTAGTGGAGGTGATGGAATTCCAGTTAGGCTATTTCAAATCCTAAAAGATGATGTTGTGAAAGTGCTGCACTCAATATGCCAGCAAATTTGGAAAACTCAGCAGTGGCCACAGGACTGGAAAAAGTCAGCTGTCATTCCAATCACAAAGAAAGGCAATGCCAAAGAATGCTCAAACTACTGCACAATTGCACTCATTTCACACTCTAGTAAAGTAATGCTCAAAATTCTCCAAGCCAGGCTTCAACAGTATGTGAACTCTGAACTTCCAGATGTTCAAGGTGGATTAAGAAAAGGCAGAGGAACCAGAGGTCAAATTGCCAGCATCTGTTGGATCATTGAAAAAGCAAGAGTTCCAGAAAAACATCAACTTCTGCATTATTGACTATGCCAAAGCCTTTGACTGTGTGGATTACAACAAATTGTGGAAAATTCTTAAAGACACGGGAATGCCAGACCATCTGACCTGTCTCCTGAGAAATCTGTATGCAAGTCAGGAACCAACAGTTAGAACTGGACATGGAACAACAGACTGGTTCCAAATTGGGAAAGGAGTATGTCAAGGCTGTATGTTGTCACCCTGCTTATTTAACTTCTATGCAGAATACATCATGAGAAATGCTGGGCTGGAGGAAGCACAAGCTGGGATCAAGATTGCTGGGAGAAATATCAATA
>NW_011494753.1:11749018-11758933 GCF_000754665.1 Bison bison bison | reverse complement strand
ATGCAGATGAAACCACCCTTATGGCAGAAAGTGAGGAAGAACTAAAAAGCCTCTTGATGACAGTGAAAGAGAAGAGTGAAAAAAGTTGGCTTAAAGCTCAACATTCAGAAAGTGAAGATCATGGCATCTGGTCCCAACACTTCATGGCAAATAGATAAGGAAACAATGGAAACAGTGACAGACTTTATTTTGGGGGGCTCCAAAATCACTACAGATGGTAATTGCAGCCATGAAATTAAAAGATGCTTACTCTTTGGAAGCAAAGTTATGACCAACCTAGACAGCATATTAAAAAGCAGAGACATTATTCTGCCAACAAAAGTCCGTCTAGTCAAAGCTTTGGTTTTTCCAGTAGTCATGTATGGATTGAGATTTGGAGTATAAAGAAAGCTGAGCACTGAAGAATTGATGCTTTTGAACTGTGGTGTTGGAGAAGACTGTTGAGAGTCCCTTGGACTGCAAGGAGATTCAACCAGTCCATCCTAAAGGAAATCAGTCCTGAATATTCATTGGAAGGACTGATGGTGAAGCTCAAACTCCAATACTTTGGCCACCTGATGTGAAGAACTGACTCATTTGAAAAGACGCTGATGCTGGGATTGAAGGCGGGAGGAGAAGGGGACAACAAGGGATGAGATGGTTGGATGGTATCGCCGACTCTATGAACATGAGTTTGAGTAAGCTCCAGGAGTTGGTGATAGACAGGGAGGCCTGGCGTGCTGCAATCCATGGGGTCGCTAAGAGTCAGACATGACTGTGCGACTGAACTAAACTGATCATTCTTAACATGGCAAAATAACTCTGAGGTTACTTCCACAGAGACTATAATTTTTAATGAAAGAAAATTAGGATGAAGATAGACATTCAGAAATAAATTGAAATTACATATTTTGATGACAAACATATCTATCCCATCCCCCGACTGTCTCTCTCATTTTTCTGTAAGAATCCAGACACATACAATTGATGATCATATTTTGTAATTCAAGGCCACAATAATCACTGGACTGTGAAAAAGACAAAAAGCATCTATAAAAGAGAAAATGCACAAAAGAGAGAAGAATGTAGTATAACAACTAACAAATATTAAAGACTAGCTAAAAAGTATAAAACCTTCCCTAGTAGATCAGATGGTAAAACACCCGCCTGCAACGCCAGAGACCTGGGTTCAATCCCTCAGTCGGGAAGATCCCGTGAAGAAGGAAATGGCAATGCACTCCAATATTCTTGCCTGGAGAATCCCCATGGACAGAGGATCCTGGCGGGCTATAGTCCATGGGGTTGCAAAGAGTCAGACATGACTAAGCAACTAACACACACAGACAAGAAGTATAAGAATGATTTTAAAAAGCCAATAATCAGAATGCAATGAGGTTTGCCAAAAAAAAATGCTAAAGACACAAAAAGTAGGGTTTTGAAGTTATGTTCAAAGAAAATGAACATGTTGCTTCAAAATAACATTTTTATAACACATGACAAAGAAAAAGCCATACCACTCAACTTTTATTTTCTCTGTCAAAGATAGCAAACATAAGTTGGTAAGGGGAAACTGAAGCTGAAAAACTGTGAGTTTGTAAGAAAGCAATTCTTTCCCTAAACAACTTTACATCTTTGTCTCAAATAAATTATATTCAAAGTTATATAAAGAACTTTCAAATAAATTTCTATACCATTGAACTATTTCTTGAGGCACTGTGAATAATCAGAAAGATAAACCAAAATACTAAACAAGAGAAAAAAGTTATAATTTATTTTCAGATTAAAAATCAAAGGATTCTAAAGAGTTTGAAATTAATTCCATAGAAAGGGTTGGAAATTATTATTAAAATATGGTTCATGAACAATTGGAAACAAATGATCAGTAGGAATTAACATGGGTTCACTAAACATAAAGAATACATATCTTAGTTCATTTCTTCATTGACAAATTTAGTCCATTTTGTGAAGAAAGCTGAGTGCCAAAGAACTGATGCTTTTGAACTGTCGTGTTGGAGAAGTCCTTTGGACTGCAAGGATATCCAACCAGTCCATTCTAAAGGAGATCAGTCCTGGGTGTTCTTTGGGGGAAATGCTGCTAAAGCTGAAACTCCAGTACTTTGGCCACCTCATGTGAAGAGTTGACTCATTGGAAAAGATTCTGATGCTGGGAGGGATTGGAGGCAGGAGGAGAAGGGGATGACAGAGAATGAGATGGCTGGATGGCATCACTGACTCAATGGACGTGAGTCTGAGTGAACTCCGGGAGTTGGTGATGGACAGGGAGGCCTGGCGTGCTGCGATTCATGAGGTCGCAAAGAGTTGGACATGACTGAGCAATTGAACTGAAGTACCAGGTGATTTCTATACACATATTCTAATTTAGACAAATTATCTACTGAATACAATCTTGGACGATATATTCATGGACAAGAAAAAGATATGATTCAATTCCACTATAATTTGCTAATGGTTTGAATGGTTGTTCTAAAAATATGTTGTTTATAACAACCTGGAAGGACATTTTTTGTGGAACAGGATTTTGCCTTAGTCAATATTTTCATCAAATGTATTTAAGAAAAATATTGCATAAGACTTGATTGAACAGAAAAAAGAAGTGGTAGCTGCAGGTCATAAGAATGTACCTCAAAGATCAACTACGGGGAACATAATTGACCAAAGATTCTAGGTTCTGTGCTGAAATTCATCTGTGTTTGCACTGAATCTTTCTCCCAAGGGCTGCTCCCAATCAGCCACTGAGCCTGGCAGGAATACTAAAGCAAGCCTGTGCCTGGAAGATGTGGGATTCCTTTGACAAGTGACGTTAGCTCCAGGGATCCCTGGTGGCTTTGTTGAACCTTCCTTCTAATCCAGGATTAGATACATAAAAAAGGGAAGATCCCACTAAGAAAGGCAAATAAATACATAGTAAGAAGTGAGGATCAACCATTTAAATAAGCTGAAACAAATATTAAAAGTAAAACATTGTAAAAGCAACTATAACTAAAATAAACAATTAAGGTATAAACATCAGGATGTACAATATGACATTGAAAACACAAAATGTGGGAGAAGGAAACTAAAATAGATATTTTAGAATGTGTTTGAACTTAAATGACTACCAAAAACAAGTAGACACAGTTATGTCAGCATGTATGAGCCCCATAGTTATGCCAAAGCAAAAACTTACAATAAGTATACAAAAACTAAAAATAAAGGAACACAAGCATACTGCTAAAGAAAATCATCAAACCACAAGAGAAGAAACTAAAAGAAGAAATGAACAGAGAAGAACTACAAAAACTGGAAAACAAGTAATAAAAGGCATTAAGTATATGCCTATCAATAACTATTTTGAAATGCTTCAACAAAAAGACATAGGGTGGCAGATTGGGCTGAAAAAAAAAAGACCTTTCTATGTGTTGCCTACAAGAGACTCACTTCAGAGCTAAAGACACACAGAGACTGAAAGTAAGAGGATGGAAAAAGATATTTCATAGAAAAGAAATTACAAGAATGTGGAGACATCAACACTCACATCAAGGTAGACTTTTAAACAAAGACTATAACAAAAGGCAAATAAGGGCGTTAGATAATGAAAAAGGCATCAACACAAGAAGACTATGTTGTGGTGGGTGTGGTTCAGTTGCTAAGGCATGTATTTGTGACCCCATGGACTGCAGCACACCAGGCTCCCCTGTTGTTCACTTTCTCCCAGAGTATATTACACTCATTAAAATATATGCATCCAATACAGAAATATCTAAATATATAAAGCAAATACTAACAGAGTTAAAGGGAGACAAAGACAATAATACAATAATATTAGGAGATTTTTAACACTACTTACATCAATAGACAGATCATTTAGACAGAAAATCAGTAAGGTAATAGTGGTCTTAAATGATACAATATACCACTGAACTTAATAGATATCTATAGGACATGACATCCAAAAACAGCAAAATTATTTTAAGTGCCCAGGGAATATTCTCCAGGATAGATCACATCTAAGCCAAAAAACAAGTCTTAAAACATTTAAGAGGATAGAAATTATATCAAACATTTTTTTTTCCAACAACAATGGTATGAAACTAGAAATCAATGACAGAAAGAAAAATGGGAAAAGAACAAACACATGCAGACTAAAAAATGTTGCTAAAACCTCAGTGGGTCAATGAATAAAAGGAAATCAGAAAATACCTCAAGACTAATGAAAATGGAAACATAATTTTGCAAAATGTATAGGATGCAGCAAAAGTTTAAGCTCCTAAAAGGGAAGTTTACAGCAATACAAGCTTTTCTTTTAAAAAAAAAAGAAAAAGAAAATTAAAACAAACAACCTAACCTACCTCCTAAAGAAAAAGAAGAACAAAAAAAGCTCCCAAAGTCAGTGAAAGAAGGTAAATAATAAAGATCAAAGAGAAAATAAATAATATAGGGAGGAAAACACAGTAGAATAGATGATTGAAAAGAAAAGCTGGTTTTTTTGAAAAGATAAAATCAATTAACCTTTAGCCAGATCTACCTTTTTTTCACTAAGAAGAAAAGAGACAGGATCTTAATAAACAAAATAAGAAATAAAAGAGAAGAAACAACCCATACCACAGAGATACAAAGAAATCATGAGAATACTGTGAACAGTTATCTGCCAACAAACTGGATAAACTAGAAGAAATGGATAAATTTCTAGAAATACAAACTTGCCAAATTGAATCAAAAAGAAACAATTTGCACAGACCAAGCACTAGTAACAAAATTGAATTTGTGATTAAAAAAAAAATTCCCAGCAATCAAAAGTCCAAAATCAAATGGTTTCACAGAAGAATTCTATAAAACATTTAGAGAACAGCTAATATTATCTTCCTCAAACTATTCCAAAAAGCTGGAGTATGGAACACTTACAAATTCATTCTCCTGCTAAGTCACTTCAGTCATGTCCAACTCTGTGCAACCCCATAGATGGCAGCCCACCAGGCTCCCCCGTCCCTGGGATTCTCCAGGCAAGAACACTGGAGTGGGTTGCCATTTCCTTCTCCAATGCATGAAAGTGAAAAGTGAAAGTGAAGTCACTCAGTCGTGTCAGACCCTCAGCTACCCCATGGACTGCAGCCTTCCAGGCTCCTCCGTCCATGGGATTTTCCAGGCAAGAGTACTGGAGTGGGGTGCCACTGCCTTCTCGGCAAATTCATTCTATAAGGTCACAATTATCCTAATACCAAAAACAGATAAAGACAGCAACAACAACAAAAACTACAAGCCAATATCTTTGATGAATACAGATGCAAAATTCCTCAACAACACATTAGCAAATCTAATCTATCAATATATAAAAAGGATCACATACTGTGATCAAGTTGGAGTTATTCCAAGTACTCAAAGATGGTTCAGTATTCACAAATCAATCAATGTGATTCACCACATTAACAAAAGGAAGATAAAAATCACATGATCATTTCAGTAGATGCAGAAAATACATTTGACAAAATTAACATCTATTCATGATTAAAACTCTTATCAAGGTAGGTAAAGAGGAAAACATCTCAACATAATAAAGAACATCTGTGACAAACCCACAGCTAACATCCTACTCAACAGTGAAAAGCTGCAAGCCTTTTCTTTAAATTCAAGAGGAAGACAAGGATGCGCACTCTAGCCACTTCCATTCAACACAGTATTGAAAGTCTTAGCAATAGCACTCAGACAAGAAAAAGAAACAAAAGGAATCCAAATTGGCAGGGAAGAAGTAAAACTGTCACCATTTACAGATGATACATTACATCAGATCAGATCAGATCAGATCAGTCGCTCAGTTGTGTCCAACTGTTTGCGACCCCATGAATTGCAGCACGCCAGGCCTCCCTGTCCATCACCAACTCCTGGAGCCCACCCAAAGTCATGTGCATTGAGTCGGTGATGCCATCCAGCCATCTCATCCTCTGTCGTCCCCTTCTCCTCCTGCCCCCAATCCCTCCCAGCATCAGAGTCTTTTCCAATGAGGCAACTCTTCGCATGAGGTGGCCAAAGTATTGGAGTTTCAGCTTTAGCATCATTCCTTCCAAAGAAATCCCAGGGCTGGTCTCTTTCAGAATGAACTGGTTGGATCTCCTTGCAGTCCAAGGGACTCTCAAGAGTCTTCTCCAATACCACAGTTCAAAAGCATCAATTCTTCGGTGCTCAGCCTTCTTCACAGTCCAACTCTCACATCCATACATGACCACAGGAAAAACCATAGCCTTGACTAGAGGGACCTTTGTTGGCAAAGTAATGTCTCTGCTTTTGAATATGCTATCTAGGTTGGTCATAACTTTCCTTCCAAGGAGTAAGCGTCTTTTAATTTCATGGCTGCAGTCACCATCTGCAGTGATTTTGGAGCCCCAAAAAATAAAGTCTGACACTGTTTCCACTGTTTCCCCATCTGTTTCCCATGAAGTGATGGGACTGGATGCCATGATCTTCGTTTTCTGAATGTTGAGCTTTAAGCCAACTTTTTCACTCTCCACTTTCACTTTCATCAAGAGGCTTTTTAGTTCTCTTCACTTTCTGCCATAAGCGTGGTGTCATCTGCATATCTGAGGTTATTGATATTTCTCCCAGCAGTCTTGATTTCAGCTTGTGTTTCTTCCAGTCCAGCGTTTCTCATGATGTACTCTGCATATAAGTTAAATAAACAGGGTGACAATATACAGCCTTGATGTAGAAAGCCCCAAAGTCTCTGTGCAAAAACTATTAGAATAAGGGAATTCAGGAAAGTTTCAGGATAAAAAGTTATTACACAGAAATTTGTTGCTTCTCTGTACACTAATAATAAACTATCAGAAAGACAATATAAAAATACCGCAGTATTGTATGACATCACTTTTATGTGAAATCTAAAAACTAAAGCAAATGAAAGTATATAGCAAAACAGAAACAGACTTACGGTTATAGAAAACAAACAAGTGGTTACCAGCAGAGAGAGGGAACGGGGAAGAGGCACAGAAAAGGTATGCAATTCAGATGTACAAACTACTATGTGTGAAATAGATAAGCAGCAAACATATATTATAACTAAGGAATTACAATCATTATTTTGTAATAACTTTTAACTTTGTATAATCTATAAAAATACTGAATCACTATGCTGTACACCAGAAACTAATATAATACTGTAAGTGAACTATAATTCAACAAAAAAATTAAAAACTCAAAAAAATAAAAAGCATAGCTATTAAGTGAAGTTTTTACTAATTTTATTTTTATTTTTGGCTGTGCTGGGTCTTTGCTGCTGCATGAGCTTTTCTCTAGTTGCAGAAAGTGGGGGCTACTCTAGTTGCAGTGCATTGTCTTCTCATGGCAGCAGCTTCTCTTACTGAAGAGCTTGGGCTGTAGGGGGTGTGGCCTTCAGTAGTCCAGGCTCCTGGGATTTAGAGCACAGGCTCGATAATTGTGACACATGGGCTAACTCCATAGCATGTGGGATCTCCCCAGATATGCGACCAAAACTACGCAGGCAGATTCTTTAACACTAAACCACCAGGGAAAGCTTTTAAATGAAGTTTTTAATCTCTAATTCAACATATAAGGTAAATGGTTGTCTGAATATCTTTAT
The DNA here is from genome assembly GCF_000754665.1 of Bison bison bison. Classification (NCBI taxonomy): domain Eukaryota; kingdom Metazoa; phylum Chordata; class Mammalia; order Artiodactyla; family Bovidae; genus Bison; species Bison bison. Next base: position 11,751,366 of record NW_011494753.1, on the reverse strand, counting down.
TGAACTCTATGCTTTCATTTTTCCTTGGACATAAGCGTCCATTATGCCTTCTTTCTTGCATCAGCCACTGTCTTAACCCCTCTTTAGGAGATACCATTTGAGAAATTATCTTAATACTTGGGGCTTCCCAAGTGGTGGTGGCAAAATTAGACTTAGCACAGTATTTATCAACTGCTTCTATCCATGGCCCATGGTTAAAAAATCAGTTCTATATTACTGATCAGCAAACACACAGTTGAACACGTGTGTAGGTATTTGAAATAACTCCTATCCTGCTGCAGCAAATAATAATGTTTTATATTCTACTCCTTTTTTTTTTTTTTTTTGCTGTTGGTTATTACCTATTAAACTCATCTGGCCATCTATTGAAAAATTCAGAACCAGAGATCATATCATGCTTGAAGATAAGAAAATGAAAGGCATTCTTTTAGTCTTAGAGGGGTCGTCTGCATTTTCCTGAACCTCCTGGCAGGCCTCATCTACAAGTCTTCTGCCCTTCTCTCCATTTTAACATATTTATTTGTACTTTCAGCATTTTCCCATATTTACTCATACTGAGTCAAGAAGAAAGGGCTAAAACTCTGGCAAGAGCTGTTCCTAATCTCAAGGACACAGAATGAGGCCACAGGTAATTGCACTTGTCTCATATGCTTTCTCACACATCACTCTTGCCATGAGGTCTTCCATGGCCATCCCATTCAGATCCAGACACCACAAGGCATACATCCCTTTCAACATTTGCTTTTGCTTAGCAGTTGATACTTATATTCTATATATTTAAAATATTTATTATCTGGCTCTCCACTGTAATATTAATTCTACAGGGATAGGTACGAAAAAGCAGAGAATTTCTGAACTAACAAAACTTGTAAGCAGAGGAATAGTAAAGCAAACATTTTTCCCAAGTTCTGTTACCCTAGGAGAAATGCGCCTAGGTCAGGTATGGCTAGATTGCATGCCCTGTGGCAGAAAAGCAGCAGAGAACTCTTAACCCTATCGTGCTCTACACATTTATAGGGACAAGAAAAACAGCTTTGTATGCAGCAATGGAAACTTCTGGTCAAGTAGGCTTCTAACTTTCTCTTAAAACCTACATAGTGTCATTGAAGATTTTAAGGAAAAAGACATGATCAGACTTGCCTTTTATAGAGTGTGCTTTTATTAAAGTGTGGAGAAGCTGGTCACAATAGCTAATATTAGGAGTTTCTTTTGAATTTGGCTGCCCAAGACCTTAAAAAACCTTAGGTAGCTCAGGGAGACACTGGTTCCATCTGCTGTAAGGGATATACTTAAAGGCTGCCTGAAGCAGTCATTATGTGCAAGGCAGAGAAAACAGGGACTACAATATAATTTCTTCTACTTTATTCCAATTTTTAAAATTATAATAGACAAATCAGAAAAAAATTTCTTTCCACATTGTAACTCTAAAGAGGCTAATCAAAAATGTTTGCTAGCTGTTAAAATTTGCTTTTTACAAGAATGTAATAAAATATGATTCCTCTCTACAAGGACTCTAAAGTATGAAAACACAGTAAAAACTTTTATGGATTAAGAATATTAAAAGAATTTTGGCTTTCTTAAATCGTCTCATTTCTAGATGAACACTATTCATTAGAGATATAATGTGAGACACAAGTACATATAATTTAAATTTTTAAATATAAAAAATTTAAAAGCAGATGAATATTTGTGTACCCTGAAATATCTAAAATAGCACTTTCAACATGTAATCAGTATAAATAATTATTAAATATGATATTGATATCATACTTTTTTCATAATAGTCTTAAAAATCTGGTGTACTATATATTTTACACTTATATCACATCTTAATTCAGAGTAGCTACATTTCAAGTGCTTAACAGAATCACCTGGCTGGTGATTGCCATTTTGGACAATGAAGTTCTCTGTCATTTTTGAGAGAAAACATTGATAAAATTAGGGCGGAGAGGAAATGTTTACTGAGTACCTTATTGTCAGGCAGACTGTACAAGGTAATTTTACATTGATTTAAAATGTAATCCCCACAAAAATATGTGAAGTAGCTCTTAAAATCCTCATACTTCAGATGAAAAGGACCGCTACTCAAAGGTTTAACAAGCTTCTCAAGAAGTCATCTAGCTAATAAACCTATCTCGGCCAAGATATCCTCTTTCCACGCCTCTTTTCTTGTTCAAAGCAAGTGTCTTTACTGAATTTTCATTATTAATAAATGCTTAAGCTTGTGAGTCTCTTGGACAGCAAGGAGATCCAACCAGTCCATCCTAAAGGAAATCAGTCCTGAATATTCATTGGAAGGACTAATGCTGAAGCTCCTATACTTTGGCCATCTGATGCGAAGAACTGAA
>NW_011494753.1:11745762-11748918 GCF_000754665.1 Bison bison bison | reverse complement strand
TAATGCGAAGAACTGACTCATTGAAAAGACCCTGATGCTGGGAAAGATTGAAGGTGGGAGAAGGGGACAACAGAGGATGAGATGGTTGGTGGCATCACAGACTCAATGGACATGAGTTTGAGTAAATTTCGGGAGTTGGTGATGGACAGGGAGGCCTGGCGTGCTGCAGTCCAGGGGATCACAAAGAGTCAGACACAACTGAGCAACTGAACTGAACTGAAGCTATAGTTGTTGTTCAGTCACCCAGATATGCTCAACTCTTTGTGACCCCACAGACTGCAGCACTCCATGTCACCCTGTCTCTCACCATCTCCCAGAGTTTGCCCAAGTTCAGTTCATTGCATCGGTGATGCGTCTAGCTGTCTCATCCTCTGATGCCCTCTTCTCCTTCTGCCCTGGATCTTCCCCAGCACCAGGGACTTTTTCAATGAATTGTCTGTGTACAACAGATGACCAAAATACTGGAGTTTCAGCTTCAGCATCAGTCCTCCCAGTGAATATTCAGGGTTGATCTCCCTTAAGATTGACTATTTTGATCTCCTTGCTATCCAGGGGACTTTCAGGAGTCTTCTCCAGCACCACAGTTAGAAGGCATCAATTTTTTGGCATTCTGCCTTACTTATAGTCCAGCTCTCACAACCACATGTGAACACTGGGAAGACCATAGCTTTAACTATATGGACCTTTGTTGGCAGAATTATGTCTCTGTTCTTCAACACGCTGTCTAGGTTTGTCATTACTTTCAAGAAGCAGTCGTATTCTGACTTCATGACTGCAGTCACCGTCCACAATGATTTTGGAGTCCCAAAAGAGGAAATCTGTCACTACTTCCTCTTTTCCCCTTCTATTTGCCATTTAGTAACAGGGCCGGATGCCATGATTTCATTTTTTTTTAAATATTTATTCTTAAATAGGCTCTTTCACTATCCTCCTTCACCCTTGTGAAGAGGCTCTTTTACTTCCTCTTCGCTTTCTGCCATTAGAGTGATATCATCCTCATATCCAAGGTTGTTGATGTTTCTCCTGCCTATCTTGATTCCAGCTTATAACTCATCCAGCCTGATAGGTTAAACAAACAGGGCGAGAGCAGACAGCCCTCTCGTACTCCTTTCTCGATCTTGAACCAATCAGTTGTTCCATACAGGGTTCTAACTGTTGCTTCTTGACCTGCATACAGGTTTCTCAGGAGACAGGTAAGATGGTCTGGTATTACCATGACTCTAAGAGCTTTCCACAGTTTGTCATGATTCACACAGCCAAAGGCTTTAGCATAGTCATGAAACAGAGATACATGTTTTTCTGAAATTCCCTTGTTTTCTCTATCATCCAGCAAATGCTGGCAATTTGATCTCTAGTTCCTCTTCCTTTTCTAAACTCAGCTTGGACATCTGGAAGTGCTTGGTTCGCATAATGCTGAAGATTTTAAGCATGACCTTACTAGCATGGGAGATGAGTGCAAATGTCCGATGGTTAGCATGTTCTTTCATATTACCCTTCTTGGGAATGAGGATGAGGACTGACCTTTTCCAGTCCTGTGGCCACTGAATGGTCTTCCAGATTTGCTGCCATAATGAATGCAAAACCTTGATGGCATTCTTCTTTAGGGGTCTGAACAGTTTGGCTGGAATTTCATCCCGTCCACTAGCTTTATTAATAGCAGTGCTTAAGGTCCACTTGCCTTCATACTCCAGAATGTCTGGCTCCGGGTGACTAAGCTATAGTATATATTACCAAATGCCTGAATTGTTGACTGTTAAGGTAAAGGAGGCCTGGCGTGCTGCGATTCATGGAGTCTCAAAGAGTTGGATATATGACTGAGCGACTGAACTGAACTGAACTGAAGGTAAAGGAAAGAGGAACCTGTATTCATTTTATTATTTCAAAGGACATGCATACTACCATTACATCACTAAAAATTATAATTTGGGATCCACTAATTTTTATACTTCAAGACACGTTTTTCACATAGATCATAAATTTGGAATTTCTAAAATGATATCTAAAGCTACTGCCTGTCAGCTTCAGTCCTCTATCAAATCTTTTTTTCCACAAACTGTGAATTTCTTAGTCTTGGTTATGAAGGGCATATGAATATAACAGTGTCAAGGTCTGACAAGACTGAAGAAAATGTTTGTTCAGATTTGCTGTGCATGAAAAATATTAATCCCACAACATGTAGTCCAACATTTACAAGCCATTGCAAATTGATGCTCTGCATATTTTGGTCACAGTTAATTCTGACATAGATGAATGTGAAATTGGCCATGTAGCATTAGGAAAATAAAAAAAAAGTAATTGTATTTATTTTGTTGTCTGAATTTGATACCTACTACTAGCTGAGACTTGCTCTATTATGATAACCCTGCTATTGATTAAAAATTCTTAGAGTTTATAAAATGTTTTATATTCTGTGTGATTGAAAGAAAATAATTTCCTTCAAAAGTATAAAATTCCAAATACTATTGTTGTGAAAAAATAGATTACACAAACAATACTATTTTTTAAGCATAGTCCTACAGAAAAAAATGACACATGTATCATGATAGGTAAAAATAATTTCATAAAACAATTTTTACAGTTTTATCTAGCTATATGATTTCAGCAAAACTGAAATGCAGTATGTATATATGTGTGTGTATATATATATGTGTGTGTGTGTGTATATATATGTATATATGATTGCTGTTCAGTTGCTCAGTCATGTCCGACTCTTTGCAACCCCATGGACTGCAGAATGCCAGGCTTCCCTGTCCTTTACAATGTCCCAGAGCTTGCTCAAACTCAGGTCCATTGAATCAATGATGACATCCAAAGGAAGTTAAATAAAAACCAATAAGAAAGTCTTTATTTTTGATAACTTAGTAAATTACTGACTAATGAATAATTCATATACTCTTACTGATGGACTGGAAGTTCACTTTTCTTAAAAACACTATTGATTCTCTTTAGTTTGGTTTCTTTTTAAAAATTAGATTATTTACATTTTTTGATTTATTGAGATGATGTTGTCTGTAAACAACATGGCTCACTGGTAAGAATCTAGGATTCAATCTGAAGACCTGGACTTGAGATGGTTTTTGGTTGTATATCAGTTTTCGTCATGAAATTAAGGCAATAAAGAATTTGACATAACTATAAATGTTTGAAAAATCTGTG
>NW_011494753.1:11742965-11745662 GCF_000754665.1 Bison bison bison | reverse complement strand
AAGAACAATGATAGTTTCCTGGAAATTTTAAAATTACAATTATGGATGCTTCACAGTAGCTTAAATCTCAATACTTAATGAATTTCTAAATTTTGTTTTGGTTAACTATTATAAGAAAATTCTGATTCAAACAAAATTACTGTTCAACCATAACAGTTTTCAATGGCCTGCCTTGCAATCTCATAACACACTTGATCATGTATAATCCACAAACATGAACGAAGATTCATAGGAAATTGTTTCAAAGTTGAATTATTACAAGGTCTAATACAATAGTACTTAAGAACAGAATATTTGAAGTCGAAGGACCTGGGACTAGACTTTTGCCCCCTCTCTTATTTAATTACTATCTTCACCTTGACCTCCTTAAATATTTTCCTTGAGATGTAAACCAGAAATAGTAATCTACCTGGTAGGATATTGAGTAAGATGATATTTACAAATGAATTAGTTTAAATTATGACAAATAATTAAAGCTGTGTTAATTTTTAAAGAATGTGGATAAATTACCTCTTAAATTTAAATATCTGCAATGAAATATTCAGTTGTCAATTTTTATGTTCAGATAACATGCTTTCTGTTAAATGTTCCCTCAAAATTTCAAAATAATTTTCTTCTCTGTCAAGTAATATTATTACATTTACAAAGTAATAAATGCCCTTTTATTCACACATAGCAAAAAAATAAGCAAATGGGGAGTTCTAAAACAGTTTTTCCCTTGTCCAGTTGAACTTAAGAGATTTCATGTATGTCGGTCCATAAGCTAATTAGTCAAGTAACTTATATGCACATTTTTGTATTCTCTCAGCTTTATTTTCAGACAATGTACTAATTATATTTTCCTAGCTCCTTACTAATCTAACTGTTGCAATATAATAGGATGTCATTTAATAAGTGCATTTTCAGCATCAGATTCAAATTGTGTTTTCATACATTTTTGATAGCATTAAGCTGTTTCATTTATTCCGAAAGAATTTGAAAGCCTTATTTTTATGCTCACTTTGTTTTGTTTCAAATGATGTTGTAACTTGGCAGAGATTGTGGAACTCTTTTCAGAATTTCACTGCATAAACATACTGAGGATTTGAGTAATTTTAATTGCCACAAAAACGATTGCAAACAAAAATAACTTCTCTTTAACTTTCTTGTCATATTTTCTATGACAGAAATTTCTATGTCTTTAAATTTCCAGTGATTTTGTAGAAGAATTTCTGGCATAATGTTTTATTTTCTATGTTGTTGTTAATGTGGATGACATCCGTTGAATCATCTTAATATGTTATTTCATCTTAAACCAGATCAATCTCATCACTAGATTCTTTCCAAATTTTTGAATTTTTACTAATAATTTTAGTTTTAAGAGTAACTTTAATACATTTGAAAAATAATAGATATAAATGCAAAAGCTTTGCAGAAAGCTTTAAATAATAACAACACTACTATAAACAGTTACAGAAGAATCCAAAATTTAAAGAAAGTGCTAAAATTATTTTAATACTATTTGTATTAGACTTCTTTAGAAAATTGGAATCAATAGGATGATTTAGAGATAGAGATAGGGATTATAAGGAACTGGTTCCTATGATTATGAAGGTGGACAAGTCCAAATATTTGCAGGGTGGGTTGGCAAGCTTGAGACCCAGGAGAGCTAACAGGGTCAGTACCGTTAGCCAGGTGGTTAGGCTGGTGAGGTTCAGTTCAGTTCAGTTACTCAGTCGTGTCCGACTCTTTGTGACCCCATGAATCACAGCACGCCAGGCCTCCCTGTCCATCACCAACTCCCGGAGTTCACTCAGACTCATGTCCATCGAGTCAGTGATGCCATCCAGCCATCTCATCCTCTGTCATCCCCTTCTCCTCTTGCCCCCAATCCCTCCCAGCGTCAGAGTCTTTTCCAATGAGGCAACTCTTCGCATGAGGTGGCCAAAGTACTGGAGTTTCAGCTTTAGCATCATTCCTTCCAAAGAAATCCCAGGGCTGATCTCCTTCAGAATGGACTGGTTGGATCTCCTTGCAGTCCAAGGGACTCTCAAGAGTCTTCTCCAATACCACAGTTCAAAAGCATCAATTCTTCGGCGCTCAGCCTTCTTCACTGTCCAACTCTCACAACCATACATGACCACAGGAAAAACCATAGCCTTGACTAGACGAACCTTTGTTGGCAAAGTAATGTCTCTTCTTTTTCATATGATATCTACGTTGGTCATAACTTTCCTTCCAAGGAGTGTCTTTTAATTTCATGGTTGCAGTCACCATCTGCATTGATTTTGGAGCCCAGGAAAATAAAGTCTGACACTGTATCTGCTGTTTCCCCATCTATTTCCCATGAAGTGATGGGACCAGATGCCATGATCTTCATTTTCTGAATGTTGAGCTTTAAGCCAACTTTTTCACTCTCCTCTTTCACTTTCCTCAAGAGGCTTTTTAGTTCCTCTTCACTTTTTGCCATAAGGGTGGTGTCATCTGCATATCTGAGGTTACTGATATTTCTCCTGGCAATCTTGATTCCAGCTTGTGCTTCTTCCAGTCCAGCATTTCTCATAATGTATTCTGCATAGAAGTTCAATAAGCAGGGTGACAATATACAGCCTTGACGTCCTCCTCTTCCTATTTGGAACCAGTCTGTTGTTCCATGTCCAGTTCTAACTGTTGCTTCCTGACCTGCATACAGATTTCTCAAGAGGCAGGTCAGGGGGT